>NC_079218.1:13717554-14007796 GCF_029633865.1 Lampris incognitus
AGAGTGATGACATACGGCTGCAGTTAGCAGAATCACAATGGATGTAAGATGTGTATCAGGAATAATCTTATTTTAAACAACACGTGGCTCAAGACAACCGCCTAGGCCCGGGTGTGCCATCAAGCTGGCACACCCAGCACCATTATATAAAACATGTATGAGTTAGCTGCAAAAAAAAAATCTTAATAATATTTCTTATTTCTTACACTACTGAAATTAATTGAAAAAAAAACCCTGACGTGACAAATAAAAGTAAAAAAAATAAAATAAATCGGTAACACTATTTTAGGGGGTCGGAAGGTAATTTCCTAGTAATAAGGTGGTAGTTTTTGCAGGTAATTTTACAGCTAACCCTAACCCAAATTACAAGGTAATTTCAACTTTATTTCTAAGAAATGACGTGATAATTACCACCTTATTACTAGGAAATTACTAGGTAATTTCCGACCCCCTCTGACCCCCTAAAATAAAGTGTAACCAAAAAAAAAGGTTGGTTCCTTGCTTCTCATATGAGGATGGTAGGTCAGATTTATTGAGTGGCAGGGCGCGTTTCCCAGTAGTGAGCTGCCCCTCCTCTTTTACTCACTCAGTGCACAGCCACACAGGAACAGAACTAATCAGAACCAGAAACCCTTTATTTGTCGTTTCATTTCATGCACTTGAGCACATGAAATGAAGCGTAACACACACAGAAGTGCAACACACCGACAAAAACACATATCAAAAAACTACAAGGACACATATATCCAAACTAACACATATATCTAAGCTAAAAAATAAAATAAAAATCACTGTCCAGGAGAACGAACGCCAGCCAGGATGACTGTCGGAACTGCCGGTCTGCACGGGCTAGCAGTTAGCTTAGCCTGCCCTGCTCCCATGGGCGTAACTTATGGGGGGTCAGGGGGGACATGTCCCCCTCAATATTTAGAAGAGGTGAATTTGTCCCCCCCCCCCAAAATATATCATGAATGATAATGTTAACTCCCTCGCCAAAAAAGGTCAGTTCAGACCCCCTCACGAACTAGCTAGCTAGCTAGCGCTTGCTAACAGTAGCCCCTAGACGTTTATGTTAGCTTAAATGAACTTGAACTGATCATTTCGGGCACATGAGATAACTCAATAGGTACATCTACAAACCAATTTGTGCCAAGGGTATTGTATTAGTTCAAATGCATCTACATTTCCACAATAAATTGATGTAGAAAACGAGCAAATTGGTGCATAAAATTCACCAGAATGCAGGAAATTAAATGTGTGATGCTCAAAATTTCCAGGGGAGGACCCCCTGACCCCCCGCTAAATGTGTGTGTCCCCCCCCCAATGTTCAAGTGAAACGTACTCCACAGCCTGCTCCCACGTCCTGTCAGACCGCCCTCGGTGTTACCTCTTCCGGTTCAGCTCCAGGCAGGGTCGTGGTCCCTGGGCCCACAGGGTGCAGCAGACCAAGCTCTCCCAGCACATCAAACGAAGGCAAACCTAGACCCAGACGTGGACAAAGACACTGCATGGGCGGTGTAATGATATGTGCCCACCAGGCCAGTAGGTGGCAGTATTGGCATATCTTGTTTATTGTAGAGGCTTAAGGTTCATGCGTAGACCGTTCTGGGGTCAGAACATGTTACAGCCATTGAGCAGACAAGACGTGATTAAATACACAGAGACGAGATTTACCTGTCGGCTTGATTTATTACATAACAGAAGATTACAGACGCTGCTGGGCAAGGCCGCCATCTTCCCACACCAGAAGCGGAAGTACTGTAATAATAATGTAGGTTAAGATGAAAGTCATGGCGAATCAAAGCAGTTTGCTTAAGTTTGTCACAAAAGAAGACGCGAGGAGCAAGAGGAAGAGAATTCAGCTCAAGTTCGGTGATCATGCTGAGCCCAGACACCTACTCCTGCTCCAGTTTCACCTCTACAGATACGACTTGTACGTGGCTGCTAAATCAGGCCTCTCCCCGTCAGAAGCTGTGCTGTTGAAAGACTATTTTCAGCTGCACGTCGGATAAAAACAGGCATCGGGGCCTCAGAGTGATGGCATACAGACTGAGCACTTTGTCCCTGCTCTGCTTTGAAAGACAACTGACTGACTCATTGGACTGTAATGAAATCATTTCAGAGTTCAACACCAAGCCCTGTCGTCTCCTGTTGTAATCATCAAAAATAAGCTAACTTATAATTTCAGACTGTAGGGATCTATTGGCTATTTATATATTATAGTTTATTGGGTATATTTTTTGTTGGGTGTACAATTGGATTTTAAGCTGATGTGTGTGTGTGTGTGTGTGTGTGGGGGGGTACCGTGCCAGGCTATGTGATGCTGTTGATTTTGGTCTTGGTGCCTGTAACATTTCCTCTGGTGATGTATAAGGCTTGCACGATTAAACGGTGATACACTTAGGCAAGTATAGTTTTAATGGCCTACTTTGGTTAACGTATGTATTTCAGAACCTATTGAGTGCTATTAGTCTTGGACGGGCCCACCTGATTTTCTCTGTGCACACCCAACACTGTGATTCCTGCCTACGCTGTTGGCTTATGATTGGAGATACAAATAATATTGATATTGGGCTATACAAATAAAATTGATTTGACTTGACTTGACATCCATCTGTGAGTTCATTAAAATGTTCTAATCTGTATTTTTTTTAATCAAGCCTGGTATGTCCTCTTAATTGGAAATATCCCTTTTTCGAGTGTCTTGGTATAAATTCATTGTTTTGTTATTTGGAAAATAAATAAATAATAAAATCAATGAACAACATTTAGACAACTTTTTACAAAAGAGGAGCGCAGTGCTTTCGATCAGTGGTTACTGATGCAAGGTACACATCGGCTGTACATGAGAAAGCGTCAAAAGCTAAGGTAATGCTGCCCTCTGCTGGTTCAAATATATATATACCTTGGATTTAATGGACACACCAGCTCAGCATATACCTTTTCTATTCCCGTAGACAGACATATCCATGTCAATGGTGATACAATGCACAACCAATTAGATTGAACAAATACAGGGAATTAAAGTGGAGATGATACGAAAGATTTCTTTTTAACTCTTTTATATCACAAAACCTGGTCATGTTAAGCGTACCTATTTAACAATATATGCAAAAAAATCCATTTCGTTGTATTTTGATATCAAAATACAAAACAATATATAACGTAGCGTTGAACCAACCTATTTCAACTATTTCACGACATCCATCCATCAATCAATCTTCAACTCTCAGCAGAACTCTCCCTCCTGTCTATACGGTTTCGCTCGGAAATACGTCACGACACGGAATGCCGTTTCTGCTGGACTTTCAAAATGTATCATAACTCCTGTTTCCGCCCGGTTTCGAACCGGGGACCTTTCGCGTGTGAGGCGAACGTGATAACCACTACACTACGGAAACCGCTGTGGACGTTATAACGCTGAATAGCCACATCATATTGATCACCTCAACAACGTGTATTAGTTATTCAACGCTCGACGCATTATAATGAATCCCACGGCGCTTCTAGGTAAGACACGCCCCTCGTAGCATTCAAGCGCTAGGATTGGCCAGGCGCCCCCCCCCATTCACCGCCTACCGCATGGTAAGCTACCGCACCAACCTTAGCCACTTTTCTAATTTATTGATTGATTGCTCTCTCACCAGTGATGACGTATAACACTTCTCATCGTAATATATTGTTACATACGTTTTCCAAGTACATTTGTAGCTAATTGTTGTCATGCAAATTTGATGGTTTTTAATCGTGATCTCCATAGTGAAAAGTAACGTTACCTTAGCTAGCTAGCGCTAGCAAGCGTCATATTGAACAAATGAATGGCGGCTTCATGAAGAACACAGTCGATCGATATTAACATGTTTTACATAATGTGACCATAATTTATTTCAAAATCAATCAACATTAGGCTAATCAGTTGGTTGATGTGTACCCGAAGTTAAGAAGAAGTCAGCTGGTGGCAGGGGCCTTTTCCTATCGGGGCCCCCTTCTTGTGGAATAACCTGCCTGCTGCCGTCAGACCATCAGAGTCTGTCGAGTCCTTTAGACCCAAACTTAAAACTCATCTTTTTGCCTTAACCTACAATTAGTTGCCTTTCAGTTGAGTGCTTCACAACCTGTACTGCATGGCGGGTCGGTTTTCTGTCTCAATTAAATTACCAATCACTTTTCTGCCGACCAGATTATAGCGTATAGATTATTGATGACTTAATTGATGACTTAATTGATTATGACTAATGACTACAGCAAATTGTTCTCTTCTCTCACGTGTCTTTTCTCTCTCTCTCTCTCTCTCTCTCTCTCTCTCTCTCTCTCTCTCTCTCTCTCTCTCTCTCTCTCTCTCTCTCTGAATGGTGTCTTCTCCTTTCTCTTTTTTTGTGTGAATGGTGTCATGTGAGTCTCCCTTGTGTGCACGTGCAGTCGGTTCTCCTAGGTCTCCATGGTGACGGTGGTCGCCACTTGGACGCTGCCTGCCATTTCCCCTCGTCACATTTTCTTTTTATAAGTCTACACACACACACACACACACACACACACACACACACACACACACACATATATATATATATTTTTTTTTTTTGTTGTTGTTTGTTTTACATGATGATGGTGGTCGCGTGGCTCGGGTCCTGGACTGTTCTGGTGGCATCCGGACACTGCTTGGCACCCTCCTCATCATATTCTTCATAAATGTTATAATTCTATTATCCTCTTTCAATGTTGTGCTGTGTAAATTGTGTAAACACAACATCCATTACATGTTGTGCGTCTCGGGAGAGAGAGCCCTCCTCTGTTGCTCTCCCTGAGGTTTCTCCCTATTTGTTCTCCCTGTTAAAGGTTTTTTTTTTGTTTTTTAGGGAGTTGTTCCTTATTCGACGAGAGGGTCTAAGGACATGATGTTGTGTTGCTGTTAAGAACACTGAGGCAATTTTGTAATTTCTGATATTGGGCTGCACAAATAAAAGTGACTTGACTCATCCACAACTTCAGAACACAGACCACCTGATGGACTTGGTTAAATAAGTGTGTTGCCAAGGTGTGTGAGGTCAAATGGATGTAACTACAGGTTATTTTTGTTTGATTTCTTTGATTTGGTGCCCCACCCTCCCACCAAATCAAAGAAATCAAACAAGAAATACACATAAACCACACACAGTACACTGTTGAACTAAAATCCAACATCGCCCTCCCTCCTTCCCCAGTCACAACAGAAGCGCTCCCCTCTGCAAATCCACCAACAAACTCCTCTTCTCTACCATAACCACACAACACAATAACAATCAGGCCCAGACTGTGTAGCCCAATCAAACTAAGCAAACCAGTGATGTTGAATATAATAATAATAATAATAATAAGCCGTGACACTGATTTGACTCCCCCTCCGACTTGCAGCTGCTGCGGCCTGTCATTAAAACCTGACTGGATGCATGTGGTTTAGACTAAATCCGCGGATCCTCTGCCATGCTGGGATGATCCGAGTGTGGTTTGCGAATGAAGCGTGTGTCCGCGTGCAGCATTCTCTGTGATGACGTCATTAAAATACCCCCCCCCCACTAAAAAAATCCCCACCACACCGCTGATGAGTTTTAAGTTTGGATGTAAAGGACTCGACAGACTCTGATGGTGTGGCAGCAGCAGGCAGGTTATTCCGACAGGGGAGGGCCCTGCCACCAGCTGACTACTTCTAACTTGGGGTACACACAGGAGCCCCGTATTCTGAGAGAGAAGAGCTCGAGGCGGAACGTACGGGTTGAGGGGGTCAGACAGGTGTGCCGTTTCATCTGGACTTTAAAAATGTTATCAGACCACGTGTTTCCGCCCGGTTTCGAACCGGGGACCTTTCGCGTGTGAGGCGAACGTGATAACCACTACACTACGGAAACCGCTGTGGACGTTATAACGCTGAATAGCTTCATCATATTGATCACCTTAACCACGTGTATCGGGGATTGATGGCGTTACATTATTGCGCTGCTTCAATCCACTGACACGGGATATTCTTCTCAGTTTCTGCCCACTTCTGATCAGAACTCCACACGACCCCTCCCCACTAACACGCTGACCGCATTACACCAACGGAAATGAAACGGGTCGTGATTGGTTGAACACTTTTCACGGTTACATGTTTCGCACTGGGACGGAGTTGTCATGTTATATCGGTAGCTCACCTTCTCCACCTACGACGACTGTACCAACCTTTTAACCATATTTGCATTTCCGGTACGCTGACGTTACCGCACCTCTCTTCTCATCCACAGCTTCAGAGAGCAGACCACTTGATGGACTGGATTAGAGAAGTGCGCTACCGAGTCTGTGAGATCAGATGGATGTCACGTTGTACGACAAAACTAGCCGCTAGAGGGCAGAACATTTCCCATATGAAAAACAAACACACAAAAGAACAAAATCTCTCCAAATAAGACCTGTATTTCACACAGGGTTAAGGTACCTACCGGTTTTGCCAGATGCTGCCCAGTGGAAGAAGGAAACGTGAGGCAGTGATTTACTGACACGTTTGACATTGTAACAGTCAAGTCAATTTTATTTGTATAGCTCATTATCACAAATTCGGCTTTACCGCAGCAACACAACATCCTGTCCTTGACATAAGGAAGAACTCCCTAGAGAAACGCTTTAACAGGGAGGAAGGATAAGAAGAAACCTCAGGAGGGAGAGCAACAGAGGAGGGGTCTCTCTCCCAAGACGTGCAATGGATGTTGTGTTTACACCATTTCCACAATACAACACTGAAAGAGGATAACGGAATTATACAATTTATGAAGAATATAGTGAGGAGGATAAATTGATGAGGAGGATGCCAAGCAGTGTCCAGGTGACAACCACCGTCACCATGGAGACCTGGAAAGAGGACAGACTGAGTACATGTGCACATGGGGGAGACTTACATCACACAATTCACATACACAGAAGAAGAGAAAGGAGAAGACATCATTCAGAGCGAGAGAAGAGAACAGTTTGCAATATTCTATACTCTATAATCTCGTCAGCAGACAGTGCTTGGTAAATTCACTGAGACAGAAACCGACCGCCATGCAGTACAGGTCTTGAAGGGCTCGATTTAAAGGCAACTAACTGTAGGTTAAAGAAAAAAGATGAGTTTTGGAATTAAAGGGTACTAAGTTTAAAGGCAAAAAGATGAGTTTTCAGTTTGGATTTAAAGGACCCAACCGGCTGATTGTCAGCAGCAGGTTGCGGGGCCCGATAGGAGGGGGCCCTGCCACCAGCTGACTACTCTGGCAGCTACACTTGCGTCAGAGGTGGGGTGCAGAGACCGCGAGGCCATCAGAAGCGCGTGTGCCATGGGGCGTGAGGAAGCTGATAATACTGAAGCGCGAGGACGCGCTTTCCGAATTTGAGGGGGGGGGGGTAGTGTAAGGACCACGGATGACTAGACTCGCTAGCTCTTGGCTAACGGGTCGGATCCTTTAGTCGACGGGTTAGCACAGGCGACCCGGGTTCACGTTCCGGCGGTTCCCGGCTGCCCCCCGAATTCGCTACAATATGATTTATGTCTACGGAGCCTTGAACCAATCAATGTCGACCAATAACACCATGACATCCATCTATCAATGCCATTTCAGCTGGACTTTAAAAACGTATCAGATCACGTGTTTCCGCCCGGTTTCGAACTGGGGACCTTTCGCGTGTGAGGCGAACGTGATAACCACTACACTACGGAAACCGCTGTGGACGTTATAACGCTGAATAGCTGCATCATATTGATCACCTTAACCACGTGTATCGGTGATTGATGGCGTTACATTATTGCGCTGCCTCAATCCACTGACACGGGATATTCTTCTCAGTTTCTGCCCACTTCTGATCAGAACTCCACACGACCCCTCCTCACTAACACGCTGACCGCATTACACCAACGGAGATGAAACGGGTCGTGATTGGTTGAACACTTTTCACGGTTACATGTTTCGCACTGGGACGGAGTTGTCATGTTATATCGGTAGCTCACCTTCTCCACCTACGACGACTGCACCAACCTTTTAACCATATTTGCATTTCCGGTACGCTGCCGTTACCGCACCTCTCTTCTCATCCACAGCTTCAGAGAGCAGACCACTTGATGGACTAGATTAGATAAGTGCGCTACCAAAGTCTGTGAGATCAAATGGATGTCACTTTGTACGACAAAACTAGCCGCTAGAGGGCAGAACATTTCCCATATGAAAAACAAACACACAAAAGAACAAAATCTCTCCAAATAAGACCTGTATTTCACACAGGGTTAAGGTACCTACCGGTTTTGCCAGATGCCGCCCAGTGGAAGCACTGGAAGGAAAGGTGAGGCAGTAATTTACTCACATGTTCGACATTGTAACAGTCAAGTCGATTTTATTTGTATAGCTCATTATCACAAATCCGCCTTTACAGCAGCAACACAACATCCTGTCCTTAGACCCTCGCATGAGATAAGGAAGAACTCCCTAGAGAAACCCTTTAACAGGGAGGAAGGATAAGAAGAAACCTCAGGAGGGAGAGCAACAGAGGAGGGGTCTCTCTCCCAAGACGCACAACGTGCAATGGATGTTGTGTTTACACCATTTACACAATACAACACTGAAAGAGGATAAGGGAATTATACAATTTATGAAGAATATGATGAGGAGGATGCCAAGCAGTGTCCAGACGCCACCAGAACAGTCCAGGACCCGAGCCACGCGAACAGCATCGCCATGTAGACCTGGCAGGAGGAGAGACTACACATGCACACAAGAGAGACTCACATCACACCATTCACACACACGGCAGAAGAGACAAGAAACACATCAGTGACACATCTGAGTGAGACAAGAATATAACACTGAAACAGGGGAACAGAATTATATGGATTTATAAGATACATTAAAAAAATGTGATGAGGAGGATGCCAAGCAGTGTCCAGGTGACGACCACCATCACCATGGAGATCTGGAAAGAGGACAGACTGACTACATGTGCACATGGGGGAGACTCACATCACACCAGACAGTGCTTGGTAAATTCACTGAGACAGAAATCGACCGCCATGCAGTACAGGTCTTGAAGAGCTCAATTTAAAGGCAACTAATTGTAAGTTAAAGAAAAAAGATGAGTTTTCAGTTTGGATTTAAAGGGTACTAAGTTTAAAGGGTACTAAGTTTAAAGGGTACTAAAGGCAATAAGATTAGTTTTGAGTTTGGATTTAAAGGAGTCAACAGGCTGATTGTCAGCAGCAGGTTGCGGGGCCCGATAGGAGGAGGCCCTGCCACCAGCTGACTACTCTGGCGTCAGAGGTGGAAAGACCGCGAGGCCATCAGAAGCGCGTGCGCCATGGGGCGTGAGGAAGCTGATAATATTATTATCACTCCCCAAATTCGGGAAGCGAATTTACCCCCCCCCCAAATTCGGAAAGCGCGTCCCGAATTTGAGGGGGTGGGGAATTAATGTAAGGACCACGGATGACTAGACTCGCTAGCTCTTGGCTAACGGGTCGGATCCTTTAGTCGACCGGTTAGCACAGGCGACCCGGGTTCACGTTCCGGCTGCGGCGGTTCGCGGCTGCCCCCCGAATTCGCTACAATATGATTTGTGGCTACGGAGCCTTGAACCAATCAATGTCGACCAACAACACCAAGACATCCATCTATCAATGCCATTTCAGCTGGACTTTAAAAACGTGTCAGATCACGTGTTTCCGCCCGGTTTCGAACCGGGGACCTTTCGCGTGTGAGGCGAACGTGATAACCACTACACTACGGAAACCGCTGTGGACGTTATAACGCTGAATAGTTGCATCATATTGATCACCTTAACCACGTGTATCGGGGATTGATGGCGTTACATTATTGCGCTGCCTCAATCCACTGACACGGGATATTCTTCTCAGTTTCTGCCCACTTCTGATCAGAACTCCACACGACCCCTCCTCACTAACACGCTGACCGCATTACACCAACGGAGACGAAACGGGTCGTGATTGGTTGAACACTTTTCACGGTTACGTGTTTCGCACTGGGACGGAGTTGTCATGTTATATCGGTAGCTCACCTTCTCCACCTACGACGACTGTACCAACCTCTTAACCATATTTGCATTTCCGGTACGCTGCCGTTACCGCATCTCTCTTCTCATCCACAGCTTCAGAGAGCAGACCACTTGATGGACTGGATTAGATAAGTGCGCTACCAAAGTCTGTGAGATCAAATGGATGCCACTTTGTACGACAAAACTAGCCGCTAGAGGGCAGAACATTTCCCATATGAAAAAAACAAACACACAAAAGAACAAAATCTCTCCAAATAAGACCTGTATTTCACACACGGTTAAGGTACCTACCGGTTTTGCCAGATGCTGCCCAGTGGAAGCACTGGAAGGAAACGTGAGGCAGTGATTTACTGACACGTTTGACATTGTAACAGTCAAGTCAATTTTATTTGTATAGCTCATTATCACAAATTCGGCTTTACCGCAGCAACACAACATCCTGTCCTTGACATAAGGAAGAACTCCCTAGAGAAACGCTTTAACAGGGAGGAAGGATAAGAAGAAACCTCAGGAGGGAGAGCAACAGAGGAGGGGTCTCTCTCCCAAGACGCACAACGTGCAATGGATGTTGTGTTTACACCATTTACACAATACAACACTGAAAGAGGATAACGGAATTATACAATTTATGAAGAATATAGTGAGGAGGATAAATTGATGAGGAGGATGCCAAGCAGTGTCCAGGTGACAACCACCGTCACCATGGAGACCTGGAAAGAGGACAGACTGAGTACATGTGCACATGGGGGAGACTTACATCACACAATTCACATACACAGAAGAAGAGAAAGGAGAAGACATCATTCAGAGCGAGAGAAGAGAACAGTTTGCAATATTCTATACTCTATAATCTGGTCAGCAGACAGTGCTTGGTAAATTCACTGAGACAGAAACCGACCGCCATGCAGTACAGGTCTTGAAGGGCTCGATTTAAAGGCAACTAACTGTAGGTTAAAGAAAAAAGATGAGTTTTGGAATTAAAGGGTACTAAGTTTAAAGGCAAAAAGATGAGTTTTCAGTTTGGATTTAAAGGACCCAACCGGCTGATTGTCAGCAGCAGGTTGCGGGGCCCGATAGGAGGAGGCCCTGCCACCAGCTGACTACTCTGGCAGCTAAACTGGCGTCAGAGGTGGGGTGCAGAGACCGCGAGGCCATCAGAAGCGCATGTACCATGGGGCGTGAGGAAGCTGATAATACTGAAGCGCGAGGACGCGCTTTCCGAATTTGAGGGGGGGGGGTAGTGTAAGGACCACGGATGACTAGACTCCCTAGCTCTTGGCTAACGGGTCGGATCCTTTAGTCGACGGGTTAGCGCAGGCGATCGGGTTCACGTTCCGGCTCCGGCTCGCGGCTGCCCCCCGAATTCGCTACAGTATGATTTATGGCTACGGAGCCTTGAACCAACCAATGTCGACCAATAACACCATGACATCCATCTATCAATGCCATTTCAGCCGGACTTTAAAAACGTATCAGATCACGTGTTTCCGCCCGGTTTCGAACCGGGGACCTTTCGCGTGTGAGGCGAACGTGATAACCACTACACTACGGAAACCGCTGTGGACGTTATAACGCTGAATAGCTGCATCATATTGATCACCTTAACCACGTGTATCAGTGATTGATGGCGTTACATTATTGCGCTGCCTCAATCCACTGACACGGGATATTCTTCTCAGTTTCTGCCCACTTCTGATCAGAACTCCACACGACCCCTCCTCACTAACACGCTGACCGCATTACACCAACGGACATGAAACGGGTCGTGATTGGTTGAACACTTTTCACGGTTACATGTTTCGCACTGGGACGGAGTTGTCATGTTATATCGGTAGCTCACCTTCTCCACCTACGACGACTGTACCAACCTTTTAACCATATTTGCATTTCCGGTACGCTGCCGTTACCGCACCTCTCTTCTCATCCACAGCGTCAGAGAGCAGACCACTTGATGGACTGGATTAGATAAGTGCGCTACCAAAGTCTGTGAGATCAAATGGATGTCACTTTGTTACGACAAAACTAGCCGCTAGAGGGCAGAACATTTCCCATATGAAAAACAAACACACAAAAGAACAAAATCTCTCCAAATAAGACCTGTATTTCACACAGGGTTAAGGTACCTACCGGTTTTGCCAGATGCTGCCCAGTGGAAGCACTGGAAGGAAACGTGTGGCAGTAATTTACTCACATGTTCGACATTGTAACAGTCAAGTCAATTTTATTTGTATAGCTCATTATCACAAATCCACCTTTACAGCAGCAACACAACAGACCCTCGCATGAGATAAGGAAGAACTCCCTAAAAAACCCTTTAACAGGGAGGAAGGATAAGAAGAAATCTCAGGAGGGAGAGCAACGGAGGAGGGGTCTCTCTCCCAAGACGCACAACGTGCAATGGATGTTGTGTTTACACCATTTACACAATACAACACTGAAAGAGGATAAGGGAATTATACAATTTATGAAGAATATGATGAGGAGGAGGCCAAGCAGTGTCCAGACGCCACCGGAACAGTCCAGGACCCGAGCCACGCGAACAGCATCGCCATGTAGACCTGGCAGGAGGAGAGACTACACATGCACACAAGAGAGACTCACATCACACCATTCACACACACGGCAGAAGAGACAAGAAACACATCAGTCACACATCGGAGCGAGACAAGAATATAACCCTGAAACAGGAGAACAGAATTATATGGATTTATAAGATACATTAAAAAAAATTGATGACGAGGATGCCAAGCAGTGTCCAGGTGACGACCACCGTCACCATGGAGACCTGGAAAGAGGACAGACTGACTACATGTGCACATGGGGGAGACTCACATCACACCAGACAGTGCTTGGTAAATTCACTGAGACAGAAACCGACCGCCATGCAGTACAGGTCTTGAAGTGCTCAACTTAAAGGCAACTAATTGTAAGTTAAAGAAAAAAGATGAGTTTTCAGTTTGGATTTAAAGGGTACTAAGTTTAAAGGGTACTAAGTTTAAAGGGTACTAAGTTTAAAGGGTACTAAAGGCAAAAAGATTAGTTTTGAGTTTGGATTTAAAGGAGTCAACAGGCTGATTGTCAGCAGCAGGTTGCGGGGCCCGATAGGAGGAGGCCCTGCCACCAGCTGACTACTCTGGCGTCAGAGGTGGAGAGACCGCGAGGCCATCAGAAGCGCGTGCGCCCAGGGGCGTGAGGAAGCTGATATTATTATCACTCCCCAAATTCAGGAAGCGAATTTACCCCCCCCCCCCAATTCGGAAAGCGCGTCCCGAATTGGAGGGGGTGGGGGATTAATGTAAGGACCACGGATGACTAGACTCGCTAGCTCTTGGCTAACGGGTCGGATCTTTTAGTCGACGGGTTAGCACAGGCGACCCGGGTTCACGTTCAGGCGGCTCGCGGCTGCCCCCCGAATTCGCTACAATATGATTTGTGGCTACGGAGCCTTGAACCAATCAATGTCGACCAACAACACCAAGACATCCATCTATCAATGCCATTTCAGCTGGACTTTAAAAACGTGTCAGATCAGGTGTTTCCGCCCGGTTTCGAACCGGGGACCTTTCGCGTGTGAGGCGAACGTGATAACCACTACACTACGGAAACCGCTGTGGACGTTATAACGCTGAGTAGCTGCATCATATTGATCACCTTAACCACGTGTATCGGGGATTGATGGCGTTACATTATTGCGCTGCCTCAATCCACTGACACGGGATATTCTTCTCAGTTTCTGCCCACTTCTGATCAGAACTCCACACGACCCCTCCTCACTAACGCGCTGACCGCATTACACCAACGGAGATGAAACGGGTCGTGATTGGTTGAACACTTTTCACGGTTACGTGTTTCGCACTGGGACGGAGTTGTCATGTTATATCGGTAGCTCACCTTCTCCACCTACGACGACCGTACCAACCTTTTAACCATATTTGCATTTCCGGTACGATGCCGTTACCGCACCTCTCTTCTCATCCACAGCTTCAGAGAGCAGACCACTTGATGGACTGGATTAGATAAGCGTGCTACCAAAGTCTGTGAGATCAAATGGATGTCACTTTGTACGACAAAACTAGCCGCTAGAGGGCAGAACATTTCCCATATGAAAAACAAACACACAAAAGAACAAAATCTCTCCAAATAAGACCTGTATTTCACACAGGGTTAAGGTACCTACCGGTTTTGCCAGATGCCGCCCAGTGGAAGCACTGGAAGGAAACGTGAGGCAGTGATTTACTGACATGTTCGACATTGTAACAGTCAAGTCGATTTTATTTGTATAGCTCATTATCACAAATCCGCCTTTACAGCAGCAACACAACAGACCCTCGCATGAGATAAGGAAGAACTCCCTAAAAAACCCTTTAACAGGGAGGAAGGATAAGAAGAAACCTCAGGAGGGAGAGCAACGGAGGAGGGGTCTCTCTCCCAAGACGCACAACGTGCAATGGATGTTGTGTTTACACCATTTACACAATACAACACTGAAAGAGGATAAGGGAATTATACAATTTATGAAGAATATGATGAGGAGGATGCCAAGCAGTGTCCAGACGCCACCAGAACAGTCCAGGACCCGAGCCACGCGAACAGCATCGCCATGTAGACCTGGCAGGAGGAGAGACTACACATGCACACAAGAGAGACTCACATCACACCATTCACACACACGGCAGAAGAGACAAGGAACACATCAGTCACACATCTGAGTGAGACAAGAATATAACCCTGAAACAGGGGAACAGAATTATATGGATTTATAAGATACATTAAAAAAATGTGATGAGGAGGATGCCAAGCAGTGTCCAGGTGACGACCACCATCACCATGGAGATCTGGAAAGAGGACAGACTGACTACATGTGCACATGGGGGAGACTCACATCACACCAGACAGTGCTTGGTAAATTCACTGAGACAGAAATCGACCGCCATGTACAGGTCTTGAAGAGCTCAATTTAAAGGCAACTAATTGTAAGTTAAAGAAAAAAGATGAGTTTTCAGTTTGGATTTAAAGGGTACTAAGTTTAAAGGGTACTAAGTTTAAAGGGTACTAAAGGCAATAAGATTAGTTTTGAGTTTGGATTTAAAGGAGTCAACAGGCTGATTGTCAGCAGCAGGTTGCGGGGCCCGATAGGAGGAGGCCCTGCCACCAGCTGACTACTCTGGCGTCAGAGGTGGAAAGACCGCGAGGCCATCAGAAGCGCGTGCGCCATGGGGCGTGAGGAAGCTGATAATATTATTATCACTCCCCAAATTCGGGAAGCGAATTTACCCCCCCCCCCAAATTCGGAAAGCGCGTCCCGAATTTGAGGGGGTAGGGGATTAATGTAAGGACCACGGATGACTAGACTCGCTAGCTCTTGGCTAACGGGTCGGATCCTTTAGTCGACGGGTTAGCACAGGCGACCCGGGTTCACGTTCCGGCTGCGGCGGTTCGCGGCTGCCCCCCGAATTCGCTACAATATGATTTGTGGCTACGGAGCCTTGAACCAATCAATGTCGACCAACAACACCAAGACATCCATCTATCAATGCCATTTCAGCTGGACTTTAAAAACGTGTCAGATCAGGTGTTTCCGCCCGGTTTCGAACCGGGGACCTTTCGCGTGTGAGGCGAACGTGATAACCACTACACTACGGAAACCGCTGTGGACGTTATAACGCTGAGTAGCTGCATCATATAGATCACCTTAACCACGTGTATCGGGGATTGATGGCGTTACATTATTGCGCTGCCTCAATCCACGACCCCTCCTCACTAACACGCTGACCGCATTACACCAACGGAGATGAAACGGGTCGTGATTGGTTGAACACTTTTCACGGTTACATGTTTCGCACTGGGACGGAGTTGTCATGTTATATCGGTAGCTCACCTTCTCCACCTACGACGACTGTACCAACCTTTTAACCATATTTGCATTTCCGGTACGCTGCCGTTACCGCACCTCTCTTCTCATCCACAGCTTCAGAGAGCAGACCACTTGATGGACTGGATTAGAGAAGTGCGCTACCAAAGTCTGTGAGATCAAATGGATGTCACTTTGTACGACAAAACTAGCCGCTAGAGGGCAGAACATTTCCCATATGAAAAAAACAAACACACAAAAGAACAAAATCTCTCCAAATAAGACCTGTATTTCACACAGGGTTAAGGTACCTACCGGTTTTGCCAGATGCTGCCCAGTGGAAGCACTGGAAGGAAACGTGAGGCAGTGATTAACTCACACGTTCGACATTGTAACAGTCAAGTCAATTTTATTTGTATAGCTCATTATCACAAATTCGGCTTTACCGCAGCAACACAACATCCTGTCCTTGACATAAGGAAGAACTCCCTAGAGAAACGCTTTAACAGGGAGGAAGGATAAGAAGAAACCTCAGGAGGGAGAGCAACAGAGGAGGGGTCTCTCTCCCAAGACGCACAACGTGCAATGGATGTTGTGTTTACACCATTTACACAATACAACACTGAAAGAGGATAACGGAATTATACAATTTATGAAGAATATAGTGAGGAGGATAAATTGATGAGGAGGATGCCAAGCAGTGTCCAGGTGACAACCACCGTCACCATGGAGACCTGGAAAGAGGACAGACTGAGTACATGTGCACATGGGGGAGACTTACATCACACAATTCACATACACAGAAGAAGAGAAAGGAGAAGACATCATTCAGAGCGAGAGAAGAGAACAGTTTGCAATATTCTATACTCTATAATCTCGTCAGCAGACAGTGCTTGGTAAATTCACTGAGACAGAAACCGACCGCCATGCAGTACAGGTCTTGAAGGGCTCGATTTAAAGGCAACTAACTGTAGGTTAAAGAAAAAAGATGAGTTTTGGAATTAAAGGGTACTAAGTTTAAAGGCAAAAAGATGAGTTTTCAGTTTGGATTTAAAGGACCCAACCGGCTGATTGTCAGCAGCAGGTTGCGGGGCCCGATAGGAGGAGGCCCTGCCACCAGCTGACTACTCTGGCAGCTACATTTGCGTCAGAGGTGAGGTGGAGAGACCGCGAGGCCATCAGAAGCGCGTGTGCCATGGGGCGTGAGGAAGCTGATAATACTGAAGCGCGAGGACGCGCGTCCCGAATTTGAGGGGGGGGGGGTAGGGTAAGGACCACGGATAACTAGACTCGCTAGCTCTTGGCTAACGGGTCGGATGCTTTAGTTGACGGGTTAGCGCAGGCGACCGGGTTCACGTTCCGGCGGTTCGCGGCTGCCCCCCGAATTCGCTACAATATGATTTGTGGCTACGGAGCCTTGAACCAATCAATGTCGACCAACAACACCATGACATCCATCTATCAATGCCATTTCAACTAGACTTTAAAAACGTATCAGATCACGTGTTTCCGCCCGGTTTCGAACCGGGGACCTTTCGCGTGTGAGGCGAACGTGATAACCACTACACTACGGAAACCGCTGTGGACGTTATAACGCTGAATAGCTGCATCATATTGATCACCTTAACCACGTGTATCAGTGATTGATGGCGTTACATTATTGCGCTGCCTCAATCCACTGACACGGGATATTCTTCTCAGTTTCTGCCCACTTCTGATCAGAACTCCACACGACCCCTCCTCACTAACACGCTGACCGCATTACACCAACGGAGATGAAACGGGTCGTGATTGGTTGAACACTTTTCACGGTTACATGTTTCGCACTGGGACGGAGTTGTCATGTTATACCGGTAGCTCACCTTCTCCACCTACGACGACTGTACCAACCTTTTAACCATATTTGCATTTCCGGTACGCTGCCGTTACCGCACCTCTCTTCTCATCCACAGCTTCAGAGAGCAGACCACTTGATGGACTAGATTAGATAATTGCGCTACCAAAGTCTGTGAGATCAAATGGATGTCACTTTGTACGACAAAACTAGCCGCTAGAGGGCAGAACATTTCCCATATGAAAAACAAACACACAAAAGAACAAAATCTCTCCAAATAAGACCTGTATTTCACACAGGGTTAAGGTACCTACCGGTTTTGCCAGATGCTGCCCAGTGGAAGCACTGGAAGGAAACGTGAGGCAGTGATTTACTCACATGTTCGACATTGTAACAGTCAAGTCAATTTTATTTGTATAGCTCATTATCACAAATCCACCTTTACAGCAGCAACACAACAGCCTGTCCTTAGACCCTCGCATGAGATAAGGAAGAACTCCCTAAAAAACCCTTTAACAGGGAGGAAGGATAAGAAGAAACCTCAGGAGGGAGAGCAACAGAGGAGGGGTCTCTCTCCCAAGACGCACAACGTGCAATGGATGTTGTGTTTACACCATTTACACAATACAACACTGAAAGAGGATAAGGGAATTATACAATTTATGAAGAATATGATGAGGAGGATGCCAAGCAGTGTCCAGACGCCACCGGAACAGTCCAGGACCCGAGCCACGCGAACAGCATCGCCATGTAGACCTGGCAGGAGGAGACTACACATGCACACAAGAGAGACTCACATCACACCATTCACACACATGGCAGAAAAGACAAGAAACACATCAGTGACACATCTGAGTGAGACAAGAATATAACACTGAAACAGGGGAACAGAATTATATGGATTTATAAGATACATTAAAAAAATGTGATGAGGAGGATGCCAAGCAGTGTCGAGGTGACGACCACCATCACCATGGAGACCTGGAAAGAGGACAGACTGACTACATGTGCACATGGGGGAGACTCACATCACACCAGACAGTGATTGGTAAATTCACTGAGACAGAAACCGACCGCCATGCAGTACAGGTCTTGAAGAGCTAAATTTAAAGGCAACTAATTGTAAGTTAAAGAAAAAAGTTGAGTTTTCAGTTTGGATTTAAAGGGTACTAAGTTTAAAGGGTACTAAGTTTAAAGGGTACTAAAGGCAAAAAGATTAGTTTTGAGCTTGGATTTAAAGGAGTCAACAGGCTGATTGTCAGCAGCAGGTTGCGGGGCCCGATAGGAGGAGGCCCTGCCACCAGCTGACTACTCTGGCGTCAGAGGTGGAGAGACCGCGAGGCCATCAGAAGCGCGTGCGCCGAGGGGCGTGAGAAAGCTGATAATATTATTATCACTCCCCAAATTCGGGAAGCGACTTTACCCCCCCCCCAAATTCGGAAAGCGCGTCCCGAATTTGAGGGGGTGGGGGATTAATGTAAGGACCACGGATGACTAGACTCGCTAGCTCTTGGCTAACGGGTCGGATCCTTTAGTCGACGGGTTAGCACAGGCGACCCGGGTTCACGTTCCGGCGGTTCGCGGCTGCCCCCCGAATTCGCTACAATATGATTTGTGGCTACGGAGCCTTGAACCAATCAATGTCGACCAACAACACCAAGACATCCATCTATCAATGCCATTTCAGCTGGACTTTAAAAACGTATCAGATCACGTGTTTCCGCCCGGTTTCGAACCGGGGACCTTTCGCGTGTGAGGCGAACGTGATAACCACTACACTACGGAAACCGCTGTGGACGTTATAACGCTGAATAGCTACATCATATTGATCACCTTAACCACGTGTATCGGTGATTGATGGCGTTACATTATTGCGCTGCCTCAATCCACTGACACGGGATATTCTTCTCAGTTTCTGCCCACTTCTGATCAGAACTCCACACGACCCCTCCTCACTAACACGCTGACCGCATTACACCAACGGAGGTGAAACGGTCGTGATTGGTTGAACACTTTTCACGGTTACGTGTTTCGCACTGGAACGGAGCTGTCATGTTATATCGGTAGCTCACCTTCTCCACCTACGACGACTGCACCAACCTTTTAACCATATTTGCATTTCCGGTACGCTGCCGTTACCGCACCTCTCTTCTCATCCACAGCTCAGAGAGCAGACCACTTGATGGACTGGATTAGATAAGTGCGCTACCAAAGTCTGTGAGATCAAATGGATGTCACTTTGTACGACAAAACTAGCCGCTAGAGGGCAGAACATTTCCCATATGAAAAAAACAATCACACAAAAGAACAAAATCTCTCCAAATAAGACCTGTATTTCACACAGGGTTAAGGTACCTACCGGTTTTGCCAGATGCTGCCCAGTGGAAGCACTGGAAGGAAACGTGAGGCAGTGATTAACTCACATGTTCAACATTGTAACAATCAAGTCAATTTTATTTGCATAGCTCATTATCACAAATCCGCCTTTACAACAGCAACACAACATCCTGTCCTTAGACCCTCGCATGAGATAAGGAAGAACTCCCTAAAGAAACCCTTTAACAGGGAGGAAGGATAAGAAGAAACCTCAGGAGGGAGAGCAACAGAGGAGGGGTCTCTCTCCCAAGACGCACAACGTGTAATGGATGTTGTGTTTACACCATTTACACAATACAACACTGAAAGAGGATAACGGAATTATAAGGGAATTATAAAACTTATGAAGAATATGACGAGGAGGATGCCAAGCAGTGTCCAGACGCCACCGGATCAGTCCAGGACCCGAGCCACGCGACCACAATCACCATTTAGACCTGGCAAGAGGAGACTACACATGCACACAAGAGAGACTCACGTCACACCGTTCACACACACGGGAGAAGAGACAAGGAAAACATTAGTCACACATCGGAGTGAGAGGAATATAACATTTAAACAGGATAACAAAATTATATGGATTTATAAGATACATAAAAAATGTGATGAGGAGGATGCCAAGCAGTGTCCAGGCGGTGACCACCATCACCATGGAGACCTGGAAGGAGGACAGGCTGACTACATGTGCACATGGGGGCGACTTACATCAAACAATTCACATACACAGAAGACGAGAAAGGAGAAGGCATCATTCAGAGAGAGAAAAGACACGTGAGAGAAGAGAACAATCTATTCTCTATATTGTCGTCGGCAGAACAGTGCATGGTAAATTCATTGAGACAGAAACCGTACAAGTCTTGAAGTGCTCAATTGTACGTTAAGGCAAAATGATGAGTTTTAAGATTGGATTTAAAGGAATCAACAGACTGATTGTCTGACGGCAGCAGGCAGGTTATTCCACAAGAATGCGGCACGATAGAAAAGGCCCTGCACCAGCCGACTACTTTTTAACTTTGGGTACACACAGGAGCCCTGCATTTTGAGAGCGAAGAGCTCGAGGTGTAATGTACGGTTTAAGGAGATCAGGTAAGTATGATGGGGGCAAATCCATTTAGGATTTTATAAGTCAGCAGAAGCACCTGAAATCTAATCTCACATAGATAGGGAGCCCGGGGGGAGAATGAGAACCCTAATAGGATGGACCTAACGATGACGACCTTGGCAAACGGATTATCAGTGATGACAACTTAAAATCCATCAGGCCCGAATGAAATGCTTGATGCAGAGGGGAGCAGCGCAGCGCACAGGATCCACTCCTGGTGAGACGCAGGAGGAGCCCGGCCCAGAGACACCCCACAGAGCCAGGAACTCCATGTGCTAAGCGCTCTGGCTCTCAGCAGAGTAGTTCAGCAGAGTCGAATCAAGTGGCCTCCAGCAAGCCAGCACAGACAGTGTTGCCAATTTGACGAGGATGTGACCAGAATCATCATTGCAAAAGCATACGCAGACAGACCACTTCTAACAAGGACAACCATAATTGTCAGTTTTGCAGCAAAGAGGTTTGGTATTGAAAAGGGCAAGACTACCAGACCCAACTGCACCATGAACCGAAGGGCAGACAAGATCCAGCAACTGTGGCAAGAGCTTCGGACTCTGGCAAGGCAGTTCAAGGTAGGAACCGAGGAGGAGAAACCACCGCTAGCTGAGCTCCGTTAAGAAGGCAACTTCATTGAGGTCAGACATATTGCTATTTTCAGTCTCTTCAAAGCAGGTGCTCCTTATAGTGCTTACAGTTCCCTGGGAGGACCGAATGGAGTCAAATGAGCTGAAGCGGTCCAAGTACCAGGAGCTGGTGGATCTGCCGGAGGAGAGGCTGGAAGGTTAATTGTGAGCCCGTTGAAGTGGGGTATAGAGGCTTTGCTGGCCGCTCACTTTGCAAGCTCTACATTCTACTTGGTATCACTGGGGGTGCTAAAAGGAAAGCTGTCGAGCCTTCCATGGAGGCTGCAGAGAGGGCCTCTAGGTGGTTTTGGATCAGAAGGAGTGATCTGTCAGCCAATGCTGCTACGACACAAGCCAGGGCCTGATCAACCCTGGCTGGGTTGCCTGAGAGAGGGTGTATGATGTTGAAAGACCCGAAACACATGAGGATCTCAAGTAGCATCACTGATGATGTGTCCCAGTGCATTCTAGGATGTTTATTCGAATAATTATCCGTGTCACTGGTGATACAGCGCACAACCAATTAGACTGAACAATTACAGGGAATTAAAGTCGAGATAAAACGAAAAATGAACCAATTAGACTGAACAAATATAGGGAATTAAAGTCGAGATGAAAAAAATAATGCGTTTTTAACTCTTTCATATCACACCCAAGGTCATATTGAGCATCTACGTATTTAACAGTATATGCCCCCCAAAAAAAACAATCCCAAAAAAGAAATCAATTTCTTTGCATTTCTATATCAAAATCGAAAACAAAATATTGTAGCGAATTCAGGGCGCAGCCGGGAACCACCGCAGTCGGGACCAAAACCCGGGTCGGACCCCTTAGTCGACTGATTAACGTAGTCGCCCGTGGTTCGCGTCCCGGGTGCGGTCGGTCCCGGCTGCCACTCGAATTCGCTACATTGGTGTCAGAAGTGGGATGGTGAGACCGTGAGCCCTTCGGAAGCGCGTGCGCCCAGAGGGATGAGGAAGTTGATATGCTGAAGCGCGGGGACGCGGCTACCCGAAGTAGGGAGGGGGAGTGGTAGTGTAACGACCGCGGATGACTAGACTCGCTAGCTCTTGGCCGTTTAGTCAACTGTTTAGCGCAGGCGACCCGGGTTCGCGTCCCGGCTGCGGCGGTTCCCGGCTGCCCCCCCCCCCGAATTCGCTGCAATATTGTAACGATCACGGATGAATAGCCTCGGTAGCCCTTGGCTAGCGGGTCGGACACTTTAGCCGAGCGGTTAGCGATGTCTCCTGCGGTGTGTGTGTGACACCGGTTCGTGTCCCGGCTGCGGCAGTCGCTGTGATAACGTGCATGTATGAGTAGACACGTTGGCCTTTGGCTAACGGTTCGGACCTTTTAGTCGAGCGGTCAGCGATATACGAGTTCGCGTCCCGGCTGCGGCAGTTCCTGTGGTTGCCCCCCGAATTTGCAACAATATGATTTGTGTCTACGTAGCCTTGAACCAAACAATTTCTTTGTATTCTTCCATCAAATTCCAAAACAATATATATAGCCTTGAACCAACCATTTTCAACTAATAATATCATGACATCCAGCCATCGATCAATCTCCAACTTTCAGTGAAACAGAACTAAGATTGATTAGTTCGCTGGGTAGCATCGCGCCCACTTCTCAACATTCAAGTCAAATTCCTCCCAACGTTATGTCCCGCCTGTCTGTACAGTTTCACTCGGAAATACGTCACGATATGGAAATCAGATACTCTCGAAATGCCATTTCAGCTGGACTTCAAAAACACATGTTTCTGCCCGGTTTCGAACCGGGGACCTTTCGCGTGTGAGGCGAACGTGATAACCACTACACTACGGAAACCTCTGTGGACGGTACCACGCTGAACGGTTGCATGATATTGATCACCTTAACGACGTGTATTGTATATTAAATGATTAGTCACACAGCGGAGTGAGAAGGATATAACCTTGAATCAGGAAAACAAAATCATATGGATTAATACGATATATAAAAAAATGTGATTAGGAGGATGCCAAGCAGTTTCCAGGTGGCGGCCACCGTCACCATGGAGACGTGGAAGGAGGACAGACTACATGTGCACATGGGGGAAACTCACATTACACCATTCACATACACAGAAGAGAAGGGAGAAGACATCATCCAGACACAGAAAAGACATGAGAGAAGAGAACAGTGGCAATAGTAAATAATCTATACTTTAATTATATTAATCTCATCGGCAGACCAGCTAAATTCCTTGAGACAGAATCTGACCGCCATATAGTACAGGTCGTCAAGTAGTCAATTCAAAGGCAAATAGTTGTAGGCTAAGGCAAAAAGATGAGTTTTAAGTTTGGATGTGAAGGACTAAACATACTCTGATTGTCTGACGGCAGCAGGCAGGTTATTCCCGCAGTCGCCCGTGGTGCAGGCGTCCCGGCTGCAGCAGATCCCGGCAGCCCCCCGAATTCGCTACAATATTCAAGTACCTGGTTAACTGTATATGCCAAAAAATACAAAGAAAAAAACCCAATTTCTTTCTATTTTTACATCAAAATAAAATAATAAAAAAAACATATTGTAGTGAATTCCCAGGGCAGCCGGGAACTGCTGCATTCGGGACCCAAATCCGGGTCGAATACTTTAGTCGACTAGTTAACGTAGTCGCCCGTGGTGCGGAAGATCCGTGTTCGCGTCCCAGTTGCGGCAGTTCCCGGCTGCTCCCCGAATTCGCTACATTGGTGTCAGAAGTGGGATGGTGAGACCGTTAGCCCTTCAGAAGCGCGTGCGCCCAGAGGGATGAGGAGGTTGATATGCTGAAGCTCGGGGACGCGCTCCCCTAAGTAGGGAGGGGGGAGGTAGTATAACGACCACGGATGACTCGCTAGCTCTTGTAACAAGTCGGGCCCTTTAGTCGACTGGCTAGCGCAGGCGACCCGGGTTCGCGTCCCGGCTGCGGTGGTTCCAGTATGCACCCCCCCCCCCCGAATTCGCTGCAATATTGTAATGATCATGGATGAATATCAGTTTTATTTGTGTAGCCCAATATCACAAATTACAAATTTGCCTCAGTGGGCTTAACAGCAACACAACATCCTGTCCTTAGACCCTCTCATCCGATAAGGAACAACTCCCTAAAAACCCCTTTAAAAGGGAGAAAAAACAGGAAGAAACCTCAGGGAGAGCAACAGAGGAGGGATCTCTCTCCCAAGACGGACAGCGTGCAATGGATGTTGTGTTCACGCAATTTACGAAATACAACATTGAAGGAGGATAACAGAATTATAATGGACATAAAATTTATGAAGAGCATGATGCACAGGATGCCAACCAGTATCCACATGCCAACGGAGCAGTCCAGGACCCAGGCCACGCGACCAGCATCATCATGTAATAAAAGAAAAACTTATGTGAGGAGTGGAAGGGCAGGCAGCATCGGTAGCCCTTGGCTAACGGGTCGGCCCCATTCTTGGAGCGGTTATAGCGATGTCTCCAGCGGTTCGGGCCATACGGGTTCGCGTCCCGGCTGTGGCAGTTCTTGTGGATGCCCCGCGAATTCGCAACAATATGATTTGTTGCTATGTAGCCTTGAAACAAACAATTTCTTTGTATTTTTATATCAAATTTCAAAACAATATATATAGCCTTGAACCAAGCATTTTCAACTAATAATATCATGACATCCAGGCAGCAATCAATCTTCAACATTCAGCAGAACAGAACTAAGATTGATTAGTTCGCTGGGTAGCATCGCGCCCACTTCTCAACATTGAAATCAATTTCCTCCCAACGTTATGTCCCGCCTATCTGTACAGTTTCACTCGGAAATACGTCACGATATGGAAATCAGATACTCTCGAAATACCATTTCAGCTGGACTTTAAAATCACATGTTTCCGCCCGGTTTCGAACCGGGGACCTTTCGCGTGTGAGGCGAACGTGATAACCACTACACTACGGAAACCTCTGTGGACGGTACCACGCTGAACGGGTACATAATATTGATCACCTTAACGACGTGTATTATTTATTAAATGATTAGTCACAAACCGGAGTGAGAAGGATATAACCTTGAATCAGGGAAACAAAATCATATGGATTAATACGATATATACAAAAATGTGATTAGGAGGATGCCAAGCAGTTTCCAGGTGGCAGCCACCGTCACCATGGAGACGTGGAAGGAGGACAGACTACATGTGCACATGGGGGAAACACACTACACCATTCACATACACAGAAGAAGAGAACGGAGAAGACATCATCCAGAGACAGAAAAGACACGTGAGAGAAGAGAACAGCGGCAATAGTAATTAATCTATACTTTAATTATATGAATATCGTCGGCAGACCAGCTAAATTCATTGAGACAGAATCAGACCGTCATACAGTACAGGACGTCAAGTACTCAATTCAAAGGCAAATAATTGTAGGCTAAGGCAAAAAGATGAGTTTTAAGTTTGGATGTGAAGGACTCAACAGACTCTGATGGTTTGACGGCAGCAGGCAGGTTATTGCACACAAGAAAGGGGCCCGATAGGAAAAGGCCCTGCCACCAGCTGACTACTTTTAACTTTGGGTACACACAGGAGCCCTGTATTTAGAGAGTGAAGAGCTCGAGATGGAATGTACGGTTTAAGGAGATCAGACAGGTGAGATGGGGCAAGCCCATTTAGGATTTTATAAGTCAGCAGAAGCACCTTGTATTGTGATCTAACATGAAGACAATGAAGGGAGGCAAGAATTGGTGTAATATGGTCAAGTTTTCTAGTTTTAGTTAGGACTCTAGTAGCAGCATTCTGAACCACCTGAAGTCTTTTAGTACTCGCACGTGGCAGTCCTTGGGGTGGACTGATTTCTGGGGTTGAACGCACCTGAGACACGGTGTTTGGAAATGCGCGTCCCAACTGTTCCAACACCGCAGGAAAGTAAGAACAGAGATAAGGGGTGGGGACACCTGCAGCCAGCTGAGACTGAAGAAGTCACTTGGGTGAGTGATGAAACCTTTCTTCCAAGAAATGTCCAGATGAACTGGTTCATCCTTCTGTGATGTCCTTACCTGGATTATTGAGCATGCATCAATACACTTTATGCTGATGTGGGGGGGAGGGGCACCGTGCCAGGCTACGTGATGCCGCTACTGTTCGTCTTGGTGCCTGTAACATCACCTCTGATGATGTATAAGGCTGGTATGATAAGGCTGGTATGATTAAACCGTGATGCATTCAGGCAAGTATATTTGTAATATTTTGGTTAATGTGTGCGTTTCAGAATTAAGCAAGCACGCACAATTTTATTCATATAGCACTTTTAAAAACATACAGTTACAAAGTGCTTTACACTCAATACACAAAATACAAATAATTGCATAAAATAAATTGAATGAATATAAAACATGGCATAGGGAGTGCAAGTCGGCTTTCAAAAGCTAGGGTAATGCTGCCCTCTGTTGGTTTAAATATGCATACCATGGATTTAATGGACACACCAGCTCAGCATATTCGTTTTCTATTCCCGTAGACATATCCATGTCAATGGGGATCCAGTGCACAACCAATTAGACTGAACAAACACAGGGAATTAAAGTGGAGAAGACACGAAAGATTTCTTTTTAACTCTCTTATATCACAGCCCAGGTCATATTGAGCACGTACCTATCTAACAATATATGCAATAAATAAATACATTTTTTGTATGTTTATATCGAAATCCAAAACAATATACAACGTAGCCTTGAACCAACCAATTTCAACTAATAATGTCATGACATCCATCCATCAATCAATCTTCAACTCTCAGCAGAACAGAACTGAGAGTGATTAGTTCGCTGGCTAGCAACACGCCCACCTGTCAACATTCAAATCAGATTTCTGCCAACGTCCCGCCTGTCTATACAGTGTCACTCGGAAATACGTCACGACACGGAAATCAGATACTCTCGAAATGCCGTTTCAGCTGGACTTCCAAAATGTGTTATAACCGATGTTTCCGCCCGGTTTCGAACCGGGGACCTTTCGCGTGTGAGGCGAACGTGATAACCACTACACTACGGAAACCTCTGTGGACGGCACCACGCTGAACGGTTCCATCATATTGATCACCTTGACGACGTGTATTGTATATTAAATGATTAGTCACACAGCGGAGTGAGAAGGATATAACCTTGAATCAGGAAAACAAAATCATATGGATTAATACGATATATAAAAAAATGTGATTAGGAGGATGCCAAGCAGTTTCCAGGTGGCGGCCACCGTCACCATGGAGACGTGGAAGGAGGACAGACTACATGTGCACATGGGGGAAACTCACATTACACCATTCACATACACAGAAGAGAAGGGAGAAGACATCATCCAGAGACAGAAAAGACATGAGAGAAGAGAACAGTGGCAATAGTAAATAATCTATACTTTAATTATATTAATCTCATCGGCAGACCAGCTAAATTCCTTGAGACAGAATCTGACCGCCATATAGTACAGGTCGTCAAGTAGTCAATTCAAAGGCAAATAGTTGTAGGCTAAGGCAAAAAGATGAGTTTTAAGTTTGGATGTGAAGGACTCAACATACTCTGATTGTCTGACGGCAGCAGGCAGGTTATTCCCGCAGTCGCCCGTGGTGCAGGCGTCCCGGCTGCAGCAGATCCCGGCAGCCCCCCGAATTCGCTACAATATTCAAGTACCTGGTTAACTGTATATGCCAAAAAATACAAAGAAAAAAACCCAATTTCTTTCTATTTTTACATCAAAATAAAATAATAAAAAAAACATATTGTAGTGAATTCCCAGGGCAGCCGGGAACTGCTGCATTCGGGACCCGAATCCGGGTCGAATACTTCAGTCGACTAGTTAACGTAGTCGCCCGTGGTCCGGAAGATCCGTGTTCGCGTCCCAGTTGCGGCAGTTCCCTGCTGCTCCCCGAATTCGCTACATTGGTGTCAGAAGTGGGATGGTGAGACCGTTAGCCCTTCAGAAGCGCGTGCGCCCAGAGGGATGAGGAGGTTGATATGCTGAAGCTCGGGGACGCGCTCCCCTAAGTAGGGAGGGGGGAGGTAGTGTAACGACCACGGATGACTCGCTAGCTCTTGTAACAAGTCGGGCCCTTTAGTCGACTGGCTAGCGCAGGCGACCCGGGTTCGCGTCCCGGCTGCGGTGGTTCAAGTATGCCCCCCCCTCCCTGAATTCGCTGCAATATTGTAATGATCATGGATGAATATCAGTTTTATTTGTGTAGCCCAATATCACAAATTACAAATTTGCCTCAGTGGGCTTAACAGCAACACAACATCTTGTCCTTAGACCCTCTCATCCGATAAGGAACAACTCCCTAAAAACCCCTTTAAAAGGGAGAAAAAACAGGAAGAAACCTCAGGGAGAGCAACAGAGGAGGGATCTCTCTCCCAAGACGGACAGCGTGCAATGGATGTTATGTTCACGCAATTTACGAAATACAACATTGAAGGAGGATAACGGAATTATAATGGACATAAAATTTATGAAGAGCATGATGCACAGGATGCCAACCAGTGTCCAGCAGTCCAGGACCCAGGCCACGCGACCAGCATCATCATGTAATAAAAGAAAAACTTATGTGAGGAGTGGAAGGGCAGGCAGCATCGGTAGCCCTTGGCTAACGGGTCGGCCCCATTCTTGGAGCGGTTATAGCGATGTCTCCAGCGTTTCCGGCCATACGGGTTCGCGTCCCGGCTGTGGCAGTTCTTGTGGATGCCCCGCGAATTCGCAACAATATGATTTGTTGCTATGTAGCCTTGAACCAAACAATTTCTTTGTATTTCTATATCAAATTTCAAAACAATATATATAGCCTTGAACCAAGCATTTTCAACTAATAATATCATGACATCCAGGCATCAATCAATCTTCAACATTCAGCAGAACAGAACTAAGATTGATTAGTTCGCTGGGTAGCATCGCGCCCACTTCTCAACATTGAAATCAAATTCCTCCCAACGTTATGTCCCGCCTATCTGTACAGTTTCACTCGGAAATACGTCACGATATGGAAATCAGATACTCTCGAAATACCATTTCAGCTGGACTTTAAAAACACATGTTTCCGCCCGGTTTCGAACCGGGGACCTTTCGCGTGTGAGGCGAACGTGATAACCACTACACTACGGAAACCTCTGTGGACGGTACCACGCTGAACGGGTACATAATATTGATCACCTTAACGACGTGTATTATTTATTAAATGATTAGTCACAAACCGGAGTGAGAAGGATATAACCTTGAATCAGGGAAACAAAATCATATGGATTAATACGATATATACAAAAATGTGAATAGGAGGATGCCAAGCAGTTTCCAGGTGGCAGCCACCGTCACCATGGAGACCTGGAAGGAGGACAGACTACATGTGCACATGGGGGAAACACACTACACCATTCACATACACAGAAGAAGAGAACGGAGAAGACATCATCCAGAGACAGAAAAGACACGTGAGAGAAGAGAACAGCGGCAATAGTAATTAATCTATACTTTAATTATATGAATATCGTCGGCAGACCAGCTAAATTCATTGAGACAGAATCAGACCGTCATACAGTACAGGACGTCAAGTACTCAATTCAAAGGCAAATAATTGTAGGCTAAGGCAAAAAGATGAGTTTTAAGTTTGGATGTGAAGGACTCAACAGACTCTGATGGTTTGACGGCAGCAGGCAGGTTATTGCACACAAGAAAGGGGCCCGATAGGAAAAGGCCCTGCCACCAGCTGACTACTTTTAACTTTGGGTACACACAGGAGCCCTGTATTTAGAGAGTGAAGAGCTCGAGATGGAATGTACGGTTTAAGGAGATCAGACAGGTGAGATGGGGCAAGCCCATTTAGGATTTTATAAGTCAGCAGAAGCACCTTGTATTGTGATCTAACATGAAGACAATGAAGGGAGGCAAGAATTGGTGTAATATGGTCAAGTTTTCTAGTTTTAGTTAGGACTCTAGTAGCAGCATTCTGAACCACCTGAAGTCTTTTAGTACTCGCACGTGGCAGTCCTTGGGGTGGACCGATTTCTGGGGTTGAACGCACCTGAGACACGGTGTTTGGAAATGCGCGTCCCAACTGTTCCAACACCGCAGGAAAGTAAGAACAGAGATAAGGGGTGGGGACACCTGCAGCCAGCTGAGACTGAAGAAGTCACTTGGGTGAGTGATGAAACCTTTCTTCCAAGAAATGTCCAGATGAACTGGTTCATCCTTCTGTGATGTCCTTACCTGGATTATTGAGCATGCATCAATACACTTTATGCTGATGTGGGGGGGAGGGGCACCGTGCCAGGCTACGTGATGCCGCTACTGTTCGTCTTGGTGCCTGTAACATCACCTCTGATGATGTATAAGGCTGGTATGATTAAACCGTGATGCATTCAGGCAAGTATATTTGTAATATTTTGGTTAATGTGTGCGTTTCAGAATTAAGCAAGCACGCACAATTTTATTCATATAGCACTTTTAAAAACATACAGTTACAAAGTGCTTTACACTCAATACACAAAATACAAATAATTGCATAAAATAAATTGAATGAATATAAAACATGGCATAGGGAGTGCAAGTCGGCTTTCAAAAGCTAGGGTAATGCTGCCCTCTGTTGGTTTAAATATGCATACCATGGATTTAATGGACACACCAGCTCAGCATATTCGTTTTCTATTCCCGTAGACATATCCATGTCAATGGGGATCCAGTGCACAACCAATTAGACTGAACAAACACAGGGAATTAAAGTGGAGAAGACACGAAAGATTTCTTTTTAACTCTCTTATATCACAGCCCAGGTCATATTGAGCACGTACCTATCTAACAATATATGCAATAAATAAATACATTTTTGTATGTTTATATCGAAATCCAAAACAATATACAACGTAGCCTTGAACCAACCAATTTCAACTAATAATGTCATGACATCCATCCATCAATCAATCTTCAACTCTCAGCAGAACAGAACTGAGAGTGATCAGTTCGCTGGCTAGCAACACGCCCACCTGTCAACATTCAAATCAGATTTCTGCCAACGTCCCGCCTGTCTATACAGTGTCACTCGGAAATACGTCACGACACGGAAATCAGATACTCTCGAAATGCCGTTTCAGCTGGTCTTCCAAAATGTGTTGTAACCAATGTTTCCGCCCGGTTTCGAACCGGGGACCTTTCGCGTGTGAGGCGAACGTGATAACCACTACACTACGGAAACCGCTGCGGACGTGATAACGCTGAGTAGTTAGATCATAGTGATCACGTGTTTTGTTTAAGTCAACAGCCAAGTGTCTCCCCCCCCCACTACTGCCTTGACTTGTTTGTCGCGCTGTTCATTCATGTCAAAATCCATCTGTCCAGTTTCAAGACGTCTTTCCAACTTCTGTGCAAATTTGTTCCCAATCCAAGACTGTGATTCTTTTTGGCAGGTATGTCATCACCTGTTGACGTTAATCCGTCGCAGTCCTGACATCATATATTCTTTTCTTGAACTACTGGACACGCTGGGTTGCCCGCAGAATGCCACTGTGGCTATTCTGTCCCCAGGTTTTGGAATGTATTTTGCCAAGTCGCTGTCTGACATTAATGGGATCACAGACGTGTCAATCTACAAAAGGAAAACAAATGAAAAGGGGGGAAAATATTAAATGACAACTGTGTTGAAGGTGCACAGTAGTCAAACCAGAATATGTGAGGGGAGTGGGGGGAGTTTGAATTGAGCATGGAATAGGTTTTCAAACAGTTGGAGCATCAGCCTATCCAGTGGTGGAAATGGCCAGGTTTTCAGGTTCAGGATTCACTTTCTTGTTATTTCATCTATGTACTTGCGTAAATAAAAGAAACGAAATTGTGTTTCTCCCAGCCCACAGCAGTGCAACGGAACAGATCAGGAATCGACTACTAATACTACTAATACTACTACTTTCGGCTGCTCCCGTTAGGGGTCGCCACAGCGACCTGCATGTCTTCCCTCACCACATCCATAAACATCATCTTTGGCCTTCCTCTTTTCCTCTTCCCTGGCAGCTCCATATTCAGTAACCTTCCCCCAATATACCCAGCATCTGTCCTCCACACATGTCCAAGCCATCTCAATCTTGCCTCTCTTGTTCTGAGAACAGATCAGGAATCAGGAACATTTATTTGTCATTTCATTCCATGCACCTGTGCACATGAAATTAAACGAAATATCGTTTCCCCCAGCCCACAGCAGTGCAACACAAAGACAAAAACACATCCAAACTAAAAGAACACATATATCCAAACTACAAAAACACATATACCCAACATATATACACTCACTGGCCACTTTATTAGGTACACCTTGCTAGTACCGGGTTGGACCCCCTTTTGCCTTCAGAACTGCCTTAATCCTTCGTGGCATAGATTCAACAAGGTACTGGAAACATTCCTCAGAGAGTTTGGTCCATATTGACATGAAAGCATCACGCAGTTGCTGCAGATTTGTCGGCTGCATATCCATGATGCGAATCTCCCGGTCCACCACATCCCAAAGGTGCTCTATTGGATTGAGATCTGGTGACTGTGGAGGCCATTTGAGTAGAGTGAACTCCTTGTCATATTCAAGAAACCAGCCTGAGATGATTCGAGCTTTATGACATGGCGCGTTATCCTGCTGGAAGTAGCCATCAGAAGATGGGAACACTGTGGTCATAAAGGGATGGACATGGTCAGCAACAATACTCAGGTAGGCTGTGGCGTTGACACGATGCTCAATTGGTACTAAGGGGCCCAAAGTGTGCCAAGAAAATATCCCCCACACCATTACACCACCAGCCTGAACCCTTGATACAAGGCAGGATGGATCCATGCTTTCATGTTGTTGACGCCACATTCTGACCCTACCATCCGAATGTCGCAGCAGAAATCGAGACTCATCAGACCAGGCAACGTTTTTCCAATCTTCTATTGTCCAATTTTGGTGAGCCTGTGTGAATTGTAGCTAACACCTGACTTACACGTCTTTGGACTGTGGGAGGAAACCCATGCAGACACGGGGAGAACATGCAAACTCCACACAGCAGACTACCCTGGGGCTCGAACCCAGGACCTTCTTGCTGTGAGGAGACCGCGCAAACCACAGCGCCGCCACTCGCCCCGAATTCGTTACAATATTTTAACAAACACGGATACGTAGACACGTTAGTCGACTGGTTAACGTTGTCACTTGCGGTGAAGAAAACATGGGTTCGCGTCCCGGCTGTGGCGGTGCTCCTGGACTGCTGCCCCCCCTTGAATTTGCTACAATATATGCAATGATTGATGGTGTTACATGAATTCGTGGCCTCAGCCCACTGAAACTGAATATTCTTCTAAGTTTCTGCCTTCTTCTGATCATAAATCAACACGACCACTTGATACTAAAATGTTTTAGAATCAAATGGTCGTGTTTCATCTGCTTTTCTACACTAACGCAGATTAAACGGTTTATGGGGCTAGCAGTTAGCTTAGCCTACCCCACTTCCGCGTCCTGTCAGACCGCCCTCGGTGTTACCTCCTTGGGCGCAGTTCCGGGCAAGACCGTGGTCCCCGGGCCCACAGGACGAAGCAGGCCAAGCTCTCCCGGCAGCCGATCCAGCGCCAGCTCTTCAAGCCATCAACGAAGACAAAAATGTAGACGCAGACGTGGACAAAGACACGGCATGGACCCATATAATCCCCTCAGATGACTCTGAAGGTTCAGGCACTCTACCCTGGCCTTCAAGTTTAGAGAGAAATAAAAAAACAGTTCTGTGATGTGTTCTACTTACAAGGGGGAGATGTGGTATAATCTGTATACCCCCCCTCCTCCACCAGATTCAGTAATGGTTTAGCCCATACAGTGAATTCTGGGGCGAGGCTCTTTGATTACCTATCTGCTTGGGGTGAGTTACGTTCATACTCAATCATTAATAAGGATTACTTACCTGTTGAAAATATAACGTTGTCCAGCGGTTACATTAGCCACGCACACGTAATTAAACAGATAACACGACAGGATCGGAAGAAGGGTTTTTTTCGGTTTAGCATAAATTCGTTTTTTCTCGACGTCGTTAGCGTGGTTGGCGCCGATATTAGCTTGCTAACGAGCACGAGCAGCTCAAGAGACAGAACGAGCTTCCGGAGAAGCAGCCGCCGGGGGGGGGGGGGCAGCCCACCGGGCCGAGTTCGATGCCATTCAAGCCGCATGAGTGGGAGAAATGGATCAGGCGGTTCGCGCGTTTCCATCAGGCCAGCAATCTCTACGCTTCTTGTCAAGACAGTCAGGTAAATATGCTGATGTATTGCATGGGCGATGGGATGGAGGGCATTCTAAAAGGACCGAACTTAAGTCTGAATCAACAAAGGCAGTACGACGCAGTAAAAGATGGATTCCAAGCATTATTTGTTGTAAAGAGGAACGTAATATACGAAAGAGCACATTTGTAATATGAGAAGGCAAGGGGAAGGCGAATCAGTGGACTATTTTGTGACAGCGCTATATTCACTGACAGAAAGTTGCGAATACGCGAGGAACTGAGTGGATAAGCTAGTTGTAGGACTTTCCGATATGCGTTTGTCCGAGCGCATGCAGCTAGACAAAGATCTCACGCCATGCGTGAGACCATGTTATAAGCAAAAACAGCCGCACCAGAATAAGCAGAGAGCAAAGAGCAGCCACGTGCTTAAGGAGAAATAGTCAAAATGCTGCAAATGTGGTAAAAGCCCTTCTTATCCAACAGCTTACTGTCCAGCAAATGCAGTAACATGCCATGCCTGTGGAAAGGAAGGACATTATCATGAAGTGTTTATCGTCCAAAAAACAAAACATGAATGAGGTTCAACAGTATGATGCTAGCGTATTTCTAGGCACAGTTGAAGCCAGTGGAGAGCCATGGATGGTTGATATCAAAATCAAAAACAGGAACGCAAAGTTCAAAATTGACACAGGTGCAGATGTGACTGTCATACTAGACCACATGTTTCACACCGTGTTCAAAGACAGCTAAAAGCCAGTACTCAAACCAGCGTCCAAACCCTTACCGAGACCAGTTACGCCCCACTAGACATGTTGGGGGTCACAAATGTACTTTTGCAGAAAGGGAAAACGCAATCATTGGAGCACGTATGTGTAATTAGGAGTTTACACAAGGCCCTATTGGGCAGGCCAGCCATCACTCGCCTAGGACTAGTCACATGTGTTGATAGCTTAGATGTTCACTTACTAAAGGAACACTATCCAAAGCTGTGCAGAGGGCTTGACCTGATACAGCAGCCATACACCATTAAACTGAGACCAGGGGCAGAGCCGTTCTTTCTCCATGTCGTATCCCTTTACCGCTCATGCCTAAAGTCAAGAACGAACTTCAACACGTGGAGCAGATTGGGGTGATCAGCAAGGCACAGCGTTAACCCACAGAATGGTACTCAGGAATTGTGGTAACAAAACAATCAGGGGACAATCCTCGCATATGTGTAGACCTTACAAAGCTGTAATGAGTCTGTGCAAAGAGAAAAATACATACTCCTATCAGTTGAACAGATGCTTGGTTCACTAGCTGGTGTTAGAATTTTTAGCAAGTTAGATGCAAACATGGGTTTTTGGCAGATCTCTTTGGCTGAAGAGTCAGCTAAACTCATAACTTTCATTATGCCATCTGGATGCTATTTTTTCAGCTATTTACCATTTGGAATAGTGCCGGCTTCTGAACATTTTCAAAACCATATGGTAACCAAAGTCATTTAGGGCGTAGACGGTGGTTTGCCATAAGGATGACATGCTGGTGTGGGGCCGCTCACAAGAAGAGTATGATGCATGCCTTTGCACTGTGCTAGGAAAGATGAAAAATGCTGGTATCACGCGGCTGAACATTGAGAAATGTGCCCTTTCACAGCATGAGGTGAAATTCCTGGGTTACGTCCTGTCTGATGCAGTGGTCTAGCCAGACCCAGCGAAAACAGCAGCAGTCAAAAACATGCCCGAGCCAGCCAATGTCAGCGAGCTAAGGAGCTTTTTGGGGGTGGTTAACCAGCTGGGTAAATTCATACCTCAGTTGGCAGAAAAAGACAAACTCCTCATGGACCTTTTGTCCAAGAAAAACTGCTCGTTCTGGGGGCCTGACCAAGTCAAGTCAAGTCAATTTTATTTGTATAGCCCAATATCACATCTTACAAATTTGCCTCAAGGGGCTTTACGGCAACACAACATCCGAAGTCAAAGCTTTTAATGTCTTGAAGAAGTATTTGTCATCCGCACACATACTCAACTTGTATGACCAAAATAAGGAGACAAAACTGTCAGCAGATGTATCATCCTTTGGGGTGAGAGCAGTCCTCTTGCAGAAATGGGGTGAGGAATGGAGGCCTGTTGCCTATGCTTCACAGTCTCTCACACCAGTCAAATCGAGATATGCACAGGTAGAAAAAGAAGATTCCGAGACTTCTTGAGAGACAGGTACTTTGAAATGGAGACAGACCACAAGCCGCTCTAGAGTCTCTTGGGGGCCCAAGCGCCTTACTTCCACACATTCAACGCTTCAGAATGAGACCATGCACTACTCATATAAAATTTCTAATGTTCCTGCGAAAAGCCTGTGGACAGCAGACACACTGTCACGTGCACCACTGTGGAAAGAAGCAGCAAACACATAACGATGAGCTGATGGGAGAGTACGAGTATGAATATCTATGTGGACAGCATCATAGAGCATCGCCTAGCGAGCATGTCTTACCTGGATGGTCTGAGAGAAAATCTCAAAGCAGACAGACAGCGTGTGCTCTAGTGTCATGAGGATGTGTCGGGATGGATGGCCAGAGTTCAATCACTGTACCGGCCCTGAAAAGCTCTACTGGGAAGAGCGTGCTTTCCTCACAGTTCACAATGGTCTCCTGCTGAAAGGAACTAGACTGGTCATTCCCTCTGCTTTAAGAAATTATGTTCTCACAAAGCTGCATGAGGGTCACCAAGGTGTGATGAAATGCTGGGAGCGGGCATGGCAAAGTGTGTAGTGGCCTGGATTGAGCCAACAGCTTAACGAATTTGTACTGAACTGCAGAACATGCATCAAAGAGCGTACAAACCACACAGAGCCACTGATCTCAACAGATCTCCCAGAGAGACCCTGGCAAAAGCCGGGGATAGATCTGTTTACCCTGAAAGGCAAAACATACCTGCTGGTGGTGGACTACTATTCACATTATGTCGAAGTGGTAAACCTCTCACTCAAAGTCCACTGACATCAGTGGCCATCTTAAATCCATTTTTGCTTGCCATGGCATCCCGGAGACCGTTGTCAGTAACAATGGTCCCCAGTACTCATCAAGCTGTTTTTCTGACTTTGCAGCAAAATATAGATTCAAACACATAACCAGCAGCCCAAGGTACCCACAAAGCAATGGGGAGGCAGAATGCTCAGTACAAACTATTAAGAATCTCCTCAAGAAAGCATCAGACCCATATCTTGCATTACTGGCATATAGGTCAACTCCACTCCAAAACGGCTACAGCCCAGCGCACTTACTGATGGGACATCAGCTTCGCACCACTGTGCCAACCCTCCCATCTGTGCTGAACCCATCACTCCCCAACAGTACTGCTGTCAGCTTTAGGGAGAGAGAGAAAAGCGACACAGACTAAATGCGTTTTAATAAATGTCACCGGGTGTACAACCTGGGCAAGCTTTCTGCTGGTAAACAGGTGTGGGTCACAGACCAAAAGGTCACAGGGACTGTGAAAAGAGAACAGTCCACACCACATTCCTACATGATTGACGTGTCTCATGGGACAGTTCGTAGGAACCGGCACCACCTTATTCCTATGGATGGGGCTGAGAGCAACAGCACCACTAGCCCCCAGGTGCCTGCAGACTCTGCACCCATACACATTCCAAAGACACAAACACCCCATGCCTGACCAGAACTCATTATACTCAGAACCATATCTGGGAGGCCAATAGTGAAGCCACAAAAACTGGACTTGTAATAGACAATTAATACGAGTCTAGTCTTAGCAGCTGTCAAGACGGGACAGAATAATCACGACTCAGGGGCATAATTCATATCCAAGAAAAATGATTATATTCCCAATAGTTTTGTCCTTTCCTCTGTTATAATACCTGTAATTGTTGTATGGACTAACACTGACGTGTAGTGATAATTTATTAACTCACAGAGACTCTAGGTAAATGTGACCATAACGATTTTACTGAACTCTCTTTTTTTTTTACGTAACTTCCAGGTTATATCCCGGACCCATCCCTAGGTGGAGAGCACTGACTACAGGTAAGGAGTATTGACAGAACTTAGAATTACCATATATCACATCTTCCCTCTTAAAAAATATATTCTCCATAAACGGTTTAACCAGCATAACTTCCTGTTGTTTTATGTTTGCAATTCAAAACATCGCAGTCCTTTTTCTTTTGTTTAACATGACAACCAGAAGTTTTTTTTAGCCGTATTTAAAAAATAATTAAGATTCATGAAATAGTGCATTTTTCCTCATAAATGAATGTTTATAAGCAACAGATACACAAACTGTTTTTTTTCACAACATATAAACAAAATGTTGTTTTTCATGGAGAATAAAGTTTTGGTGGTCTAATCAGTCTACCACACTGTGACGTCTCGACCAGTTCTTCCCTGTCCACAGTTGGTGTCACTGTTCCTTTCACTGGTGGTGGTGCAGGAGATTGCACTGGAGTGTCACTCTGCAGGTGTACTGTTGACTGAAGGAAACTCCTCCAGGTCTAGAGAGCGTGGTTGTGGAAAAGTAATTTCTCTGGTCTTCAGCTAGTGTTGCCGATTTCTCCCGAAGGTGTTTTCATCAGGCGTTTGGGTTACAAAGGATTTGAGTTTTTCATGACTTCTCAACACGAATGCTGGTTGCCAGTTGTTTTTGACTCTCACTTTCTCCCCGTTCGACAGAGGTGGTAACTGTATTGCTCCACAATAAAGCATCATATCTATTTCAGCTGCCTGTCCTCGATGGTCTTCTGCACATCATTGTACAGTTGCAGTTTCAACAGGTGCGCTGACGTTGGCAGTTTTGTTTTCAATCTTCGAATGAGCAACTGTGCAAGAGATGGTTTCGTGCCATCCAGAGGTGAGTTTCTGTTTTCCAATGGAGCAATGTGTGGAGCACTCGGCTTTCGTGTGAATTCTTTAGTGAGTTCTTTACTGTCTGGTTTGTCAGTTCACTTTGTCCGTTTGACTGTGGAAACCCAGGACTGGTATGTACACTCCCAACTCTCTGCGAATGGTCTGAATTCTGCACTTGTGACTTGCAGACCATTGTCTGACACAACTCTCTCCGGCATCCCATGTCTTGCAAAGATTTGTTCGAGGGCTGTCACAACATGCCTGCTTGTTGTCTCTGTGAGTTTGGCATTCTCAAAATTTGAAAAGTAATCTACCTGTCCAGGGTGTCTCCCCGCCTACCGCCCAATGACTGCTGGGATAGGCTCCAGCATCCCCGCGACCCTGAGGGCAGGATAAGCGGCTTGGATAATGGATGGATGGATGGATCTATACACAGTAGATATTAACCTTGGTGGCAGTGGAAGAAATCTAATCCCACGTTTTTGTTTTTTTGTTTTTTTTTTCTCCCTTTTTCAGCCCAATTGTACTTGGCCAATTACCCCACTCTTCCGAGCCGTCCCGAGCTCTGCTCCACCCCCTCTGCCGATCCGAGGAGGGCTGCAGACTACCGCATGCCTCCTCCGATACATTTGGAGGAGCTGCTTCTTTTCACTTGATAGTGAGGAGTTTCACCAGAGTGAATTAGCACGTGGGAGGATCACGCTCTTCCCCGCAGTTCCCCCTCCCCTCCCCGAACAGGCGCCCCGACCGACCAGAGGAGGCACTAGTGCAGCGACCAGGACACATACCCACATCCGGCTTCCCACCCGCAGACACGGCCAATTGTGTCTGTAGGGGCGCCTGACCAAGCCGGAGGTAACACGGGGATTCGAACTGGGATCCCCGTGTTGGTAGGCAATGGAATAGACCGCCACGCCACCCAGATGCCCAGCCTGCCATGTTTTTAACCTTTACATGGTTTTTAACCTGTAGGTGTCAGCAATCTTACCATACTAGTCTAGGGTTTAGTTACTCTTTACAAAAAAGACAAAGGCAAAAAGGTTGTTACATTTCTATTCATTTATTTTGAAGCGAGCTTGAGTTCTTCATAAGATAGCAAACGGCAATGAAAGTGATAAAGGGCAGCAAGAGAAGCGCAGCATGCATGTCAGAGAGATGGCGCTGTAGCAACAACTGTTTTATCATCTTTGTAATGTAATATATGCGCAATATATTTATACATTTCTAATATTCCCTTTAAAAATGACGGATGGATTGAAAAAGATGAGATGAAAGAATTGCAGAGAACTCAGATAGAGGTGTTTAATCTCCGCCATCACTGGATCCTGGAAGAGACACACACACACACACACACACACACACACACACACTGTAAGTCAAGTGTGTCAAAGGGCCATTTGTTGTGTTTATATATGATCTGTTATCTAAATGACAGTTTATAAGATATACGTAGCGTACCAGTGAGGTGTGCCTTTGCCCCGAGCAGCAGGTCACTCGGCTTGTCTGGCTTTGAAGCGAGCTAACTTTTCTATGGCAGCGGGAGGTAGGTCTTTTGCTTTTTCTTCTAGCTTGGCTTTAACGGCGGCCATTTCAGGTGCGTTGTTGAGCCTTTCCCTAGAAAGTTTTTGAGAGAGAGAGAGATTTAAAATAGTACTACTGCATTGGTTGTACTCTTAGGTTTGTGTGTGTGTGTGTGTGTGTGTGTGTGTGTGTGTGTGTGTGTGTGTGAGATACAGAAAGGGAGGGATAGAGAGAGGAAAATGCGTACCATTAAGAGCAGATGGAAGGATGGATGAAGGGAAGAGGGTCAAGTAAACAAAAAGGTTTTAGGGGCAGATTAAAGGCAGTGAGAATACACAGAGATGGATCTGGAAAGAAAGGTGTAGAGATGGGCGTCCGGGTGGCATGGCGGTCTGTTCCGTTGCCTACCAACACACGGATCAACGGTTCGAATCCCCGTGTTACTTCCGGCTTGGTCGGGCGCCCCTACAGACAGAATTGGCCGTGTCTGCGGGTGGGAAGCCGGATGTGGGTATGTGTCCTGGTCACTGCACTAGCGCCTCCTCTGTTCAGTCGGGGCGCCTGTTTGGGGGGGAGGAGGAACTGTGTGTGTGTGTGTGTGGGGGGGGGGGTAGCGTGATCCTCCCACGCGCTTACGTCCCTCTGGTGAAACTCCTCACTGTCAGGTGAAAAGAAGCAGCTGGCGACTCCACATGTATCGGAGGAGGCATGTGGTAGTCTGCAGCCCTCCCCGGATCGGCAGAGGGGGTGGAGCAGCGACCGGGACGGCTCGGAAGAGTGGGGTAATTGGCCAGATACAATTGGGGAGAAAAGGGGAGAAACCCCCCCCCCCAAAAAAAAAAAGAAAAAAAAAGGAAAATGTAGAAAAACAGAATCGCAGGAAAAAAGAGAAGGGCGGGGGAGGTGTTCTTACCTAATTTTTTCAATTTTTGCTTCATTGTCTGAGCTCTCCGCTCCTATTCACATAATAATAATAATAATAATCATGTTATTATCAGGTAGAGAGAATGAAAACATCATGCACAGTAAGGCAATGGTAAGTAATGGTATGAACCCTCACCAGTTACACAAGACAGGACCAATCCAACTGCCAGTACTGAAAGACAGAAAGACAGACAGACAGAAAGACAGACAGACAGACAGACAGACAGTCAGTCAGTCATACTGGTTGTTGATTATTTCAACCTGACTCCAGATCACCATGTAACTAAGCTTGTCCAATCCTGTGTTCTTCAGCTACGAAATATCGCAAAAATCAGAAATATTTTGTCTTTTAAAGGTGTCGAAAAATTAATTCACACTTTCATTTTCTCCCATCTAGATTACTGTAACTCCCTCTACTCTGGCCTCAACCAAGCGACTTTAAATCGTCTACAGCTGGTTCAGAACGCAGCTGCTAGACTGCTAACCAGAACTAGCTGTACGTCCCATATAACCCCTATTCTTTCAGCCCTCCATTGGCTTCACGTAAAATTCAGAGTAATCGTTAAGATCTTATTGATTACATTTAAAGGACTGCATGAGCTTGCCCCCAGGTATATTTCTGATCTCCTCATCTCACTTCCTGACCACGCCGATCCCCGAACCTCGGTCTTTTATCCATCCCTCACTCCAACGGCAAAGCAAAATGTGACCGCGCCTTTGCAGTTTTAGCCCCAAGCCTCTGGAATAATCTTCCTCAATCCATTAGATTTGCTGAATCTTTGGACTGTTTTAAGTGGCCTCTAAAAACCCATCTTTTCAGGCAAGCTTTTTTTTATAGATTCCCACCCCTGACTTCTGTTAGCCTGGTCTGTTACTCCCTATGCCATGTTTTTATATTCATTCTATTCTATTCTATTTATAGACCCCCCCCCTTTTCTCCCCAATTGTACTTGGCCAATTACGCCACTCTTTCGAGCCGTCCCAGTCGCCTCTCCACCCCCTCTGCCGATCCGGGGAGAGCCGCAGACTACCACATGCCTCCTCCAATACATGTGGAGTCACCAGCCGCTTCTTTTCACCTGACAGTGAGGAGTTTTGCCCGGGGGAGGTAGTGCGTGGGAGGATCACGCTATCCCCCCCACCCCTGAACAGGTGCCCCGACTAACCAGAGGAGGCGCTAGTGCAGCGACCAGGACACATACCCACATCCGGCTTCCCACCCACAGATATGGCCAATTCTGTCTATAGGGATGCCAGACCAAGCCGGAGGTAACATGGGGATTCGAACCGGAGATCCCTGTGTTGGTAGGCAACAGAATAGACCGCTACACTACCCGGATGCCCCCATTCAATTTATTTTATGTATTCATTCCTGTCTTGTGTATTGAGTGTAAAGCACTTTGTAACTATGTTTTTAAAAGTGCTATATAAAAATTTTGCTTGCGAGCTTCCTTGGTTTGGTTATTTCACTGGTTTTCAACCTCTTCTCTTTCTATCTGGAGCAGCAGTAGCGCATGAAAAACACCTGCAGTTCCTGATTGTTTCTGCATCTGTGGGAAGGCAGTGAGGTCTGTCTGAAAGACTCAATTTCTCAATCAATATAGTGCACAGTGAAGACTTTATTACTTCAGTTGACTGCATTTCCCATCAGTACTGGCACATGCACAAAACCATCGGCGGAATTTTCCTTTAATTGGCTGATGTGTGGCTTAATCCTCTGACTAAATTTTGCAGATTCCAGTGAGCTGTTACCAAGTCGTTCGTCTGCATCAGTAGACATCGAATCCCTCCCCATTCATTCACACAGGCAGGTTTTATTGCCTGGTAAATGACACCATTTGATTCTAGAAGGTAATAACAGACATTTCCTACTTCCTCTGTATTCTATGTTCTCTACTTTGTCCAGTGTTCCTCACTAAAGACTCTGGCTAGATTTATTTCAGTGACTTGACCCATCCCGTAAAAAAGAAAGAAATGTATACTCACTGGCAACCAGGGTGAACTTGAGTGACATCATCCTAGCGAGTGAGTAGGTGTTGGCTGGTAGGCTGGACGCTGGGCCTGTAGTTTGCAACCGAAGCAAGTTTGGGCTGGGAAGAGAAAGCTGAGTAGACTGTTATGACTCTCTACCTTCATCTCATCTGCTTTTATACAGTTTTCCTGTGCAGCATGTTTAACTTAACTGGGGATATTTGACTAGGAGTACATGACACTGTTTGTCAGTAAGCATACACAAGGCAAATTGGTAGAAACAATATTTGATTAGACCAGCCGAGTCATGAGTCACAGCATGTCCTTATTTTCTGTAATGGCCTAGCTATACGGGAGTAGGCGTGGAGATGTTAATATGAGATGAATTCTTGCTGAGATTAAAGGCACAAGATTGAAAGCAACGCTAATGCAGTTCACTGACAACTAAAAAACAAAACAAAACAAAAACTGTTTGACGGTCATTTTTGCAGCGGTTAACACTAGAATGACCAAGGCCGCCATTTTGAACGTTTTGGGTTTTCAAAGTTTGATAACTTTGAGAAGAAGAAAAAAGATACAGACCTGCCGCTCCCTGGATCCTAAAATTGCATATATTTGCATTAAAATGAGTTTTAGATCAATTGCACAAAAAAGTTATAAGATCTACCTAAAATGACCATGAGCGGTCAAAATGGCCACACGTAATTTGCACGTGAAACGTGCGCGTCATGTCACTATTTATGACGTGTGTGGGTCACATCATGTCCTTCGTGAAGTTCATTGCTCTGTCTTAGAAAAAAAAGAAAATGCTAGCATTCTCCAGTGCAAAGTAGTAGTCTAAACTTGATTTTTGATTATGTCCAACATGTCTGGTTACAGACGCCGTTACAGACGCACCATGACTGCCACCGAGGTGTAGCAGTATTTACAGGCCTTGGACAGTGGCCATATTAAATTGTTTGAAAAGTAGTGTTAAAAGGTGTTAAAATGTTAATTATCGTAGTTTCATAACAGACATACTAACACATGTAATGCATTAATATCTCAACTGGGTATTTATCTTGACAGAATATAGAGTTTAAAAACCGCGGCATTCTAGTGGTTTTTACAGTCGTCGTTTGGGACTGTTTCAGTGGTTATTTTCAGCTTTTTTAAAAAAAAATTCTTACATTTCACCTTTTATAGGCAGTGTTACGTTTGTTAGAGTAGCAATATGTGTTTTCCGTGTTGTTTTTCAGGTAATATTTTCACAATGTTGCTATTCAAGTTCGACCATGTCTCTGAAGTTTCAATTGTTTAAAAATAGTATCAAAGTTGTTAAAATGTTAATTTCTGTGTCAATCATTTCCTAACAGACATACTAACATATGCAATGTATTAATATCTCAATTGGGTATTTATCTTGACAGAATATAGAGTTTAAAAACCGGCCGTCATTTTGACCGCCCATGGTCGTTTTAGGCAGGAGTGAAATCCTGGTCGTTCCAGGGAGGTGCTGTCCTTTCTACCTTTAGAAAAGCGTCGATATAAAATATGTAAGACCAGCAGAAACTTCGATTTGACCTGGAGTCCTTCCATGTATTTTGTTGAAGGTTTTCCCTTTCATTGAATGTATACTTTTTACCTGGTTGTAACTACATATGTACTCAGATGTATGTATATACTGTTATATTGTCTTCAAAAACATATTTATCACGTGGAATTGGAATAAGAAGTCCCTGCATACTCTACATAGGCCCTGTGATGGCCTGGGGCCTCATGTATCAATCGCTACTATGGGCAAATTTGTGCGTACCCACCCATGGAATTTTTTAGCCCTCAAGCTTGTCTGACAGTCAGAAGCAAAGCATGATGGTTATTTATAATTCCTTCCTCCTAACACCCAGGCCTGCAAAGACATCAGTGTTAGCCAACCGGTGTCTAAATTCAGGGGCTACCAAGGTTCTAAACTGGTCTCTGAGACAAAATTCAGGGCTAAAAAATCCCATGGGTATGTATGCACAAATTTGCACATAGTAATAATTGATACATGAGGCCCCAGGTGTCCTGTCCAGGGTGTCTCCCCGCCTGCCCCCCAATGACTGCTGGGATAGGCTCCAGCATCCCCGCGACCCTGAGAGCAGGATAAGCCGTTTGGATAGTGGCTGGATGGATGGATGGATTTCTGTCTGTTTTCAAGTCCCTATTCCACTCTGGATTTCCTCTCACTTTCTAAGGACTTGTCTACACCAGTTTGTAAACGTAAGAGGCTGATATTGTTAATTATGGAGACGGAAAGTCAAAGGTGAAAGAGACGAGGGGGGTTTGAGAGATTCTGCCCGTTTGTCCTCCAGTCGGCCCACAGGCTGTTACTGCAGCAGAGCCGTTTGACGCGACGTTAAGCCGGACACACACTGAAGGCTACAGGATTTTCTTAAACAAGCAGTGAAAGTACACTTTCATTGCTTTTTTTTTCATCTTTTTTGTTTTAAAATCAGTAGATGGAAGTTGGGCTGACAAGGGAAGAAAAGTAACATACCACAAAAGCATGTATGTACAGACATTGGTGAAGAGAAGACTACATAGAAAAAGCAATTTGAATATTAAAATCTGAATTATTATCTTATTGGATAAAGCAAACACCAGGAACCGGATGTTTAACTTTTTTGGCTCAATGAAGCACCTGTTATGTAAAATGACACGAGGTAAAATGTATCAGTAAAAGAAAAGGGAAGTAAAGAAATTGCTGTTTAGAGGAATCTTTGGAAACACTTTAGACTAGTAGTGCACAAATAAATGTGTACTGATAATTTAACTAACAATGAATTAAAGCCTATATACTAACATTTAACATATCAGGAATTAATGACTCGCCTAGCTGAGCAACCAACTGAATTATATATGTATGACTCTTGTTATAATGTAGTGATTAATGGTGTTAATCAATCCATCTCTTCATGTATTGATTACCATTTTGAGGGCCCGAGTTTGAATTGCTAGCCCTCTGCAACTGGGCACCAGGAGCTGGTATGCAGTTAGCCCTGGTATGACATGCTATCCAACACCCACCTGCAAGTTTTCTCCCCCCCTTTTTTCCCCAATTGTACTTGGCCAGTTACCCCACTCTTCCTAGCCATCCCGATCTCTGCTCCACCCCCTCTGCCGATCCGGGGAAGGTTGCAGACTACCACATGCCTCCTCCGATACATGTGGAGTCGCCTGCCGCTTCTTTTCACCTGACAGTGAGGAGTTTCGCCAGGGGGGCTTAGCACGTGGGAGGATCACGCTATTCCCCCCAATTCCCCCTCCCCCATGAACAGGCACCCCGACCGACCAGAGGAGGCGCTAGTGCAGCGACCAGGACACATACCGCAGCTTCCCACCCGCAGACATGGCCAATTGTGTCTGTAGGGGCGCCCGACCAAGCCAGAGGTAACACGGGGATTCGAACCGGCGATCCCTGTGTTGGAAGGCAACGGAATAGACCGCTATACTACCGGGACGCCATCCACCAGCAATTTCAAAGTACAGTAAATAGAGGATCGGGCATCTGCCACTGTGTTGGATGAATCCACTGGGAGTTACCCAGTTAACCCTAGTACGAGCCATCATACCGGGACTAACTGGATACCAGCTCCTTGTGCCCAGTTGCATAGTGCTAGCCACTTAAACTCATGCATTTAAAACAGTAATTGATACAAGAGCTCATTGTATTTAAAATGACTTAATGGGAAAGCAGTAGGCTACTCAAGCCCATGCCCTTAAATGGTAATTAGGCTAATACATTATTTCATGCATTGATTAACACCATTAGTGCTACATTATAACAAACGTCTGATTATTATCTGTAATAATTATAGGTGCTTCATGAATTCTTGGTTTGTTAGATATTAGTGTGCTTTAATTTGGCATTGAATTGGTAATAAATGCTTATTTGTACACCAGTGTTGTTAAGTGTTACCAAATTTTTCAATGTCAACTGCTCCAAACTACTACTATGCAAGTTTGGAAATTTGAAGGGCTGAAGGGTAATGACAGTTGCTCAACACCTTGCGTTTGAGATGGAAAGCAGGAGAGGGAAAACACTTTTAACTAGCAAAGAGCAAACAACAAAGATATTTTTTGTGACAGAATACAGTATGTGCAGCCTCCTAATATGAAGACTCAAATTCAAATTCCTGGTTAATAGAATTTTAGCGGTGCCGGTGTCCACGCTAGCTATAATCCCTCTGTTGTAGTACTTGGAAATGGGACCCCCATTTTACTGTTTCGCCACTAGGCAAACCCACTAGTCATCACAAATAAGTGAGGCATAAATTAGTTAAATAGTTCCCAGAGTCAGCACCTGGGACCCACTGCAGAGCCCTTAGGCAGATTCCAGCAAGAGCTTCACATGATGTTAGCACAATGAAAAAAGTTACCTGGCAGTTAAGCCCAAAGGAAAATAGAAGTTAGAAAAACCTGCTTGCAACCCCCCAGTTCATGGCTCACTGAAGTTGTCAGAGAGCAAAGGGCGGAACTGAGAGCTGCAGAGAGAAAATGGCGTAAATCCAGACAGCCTACTGATCTCAGTGGCTATCAGTCTCCTTGTATCATTCTCCTCCTGTTTAAAAACTGCTAAGACCACTTACTATCGGAACAAGATCTGTTGTGCCACTGACGCTTGGAAAAATGTCTCTGCTTTTAACTCACCCCTCAATCCGCCTCCTGCTCTGCCCTCCACTCTGCTCACTGCAGACATGTTCGCCTGTTTTAAATGATACGTTTTCTGCCATCAGTAACCAGTTCTCTGAGCCTGACCATCTCCAGTCTGCAGCTGCCAGCTAACAAGGCTGCATTCTTCATCTTTCCCTCTGACCGAAGAGGAAGTATCCAAACTTCTGCTGGGCTCTCAACCCACTACCTGTCCACTGGACCTGATACCATCCAACCTTTTACAGACCATTTCCCCCACACTTAACCCCACAGTTACATGCATCATCAGCTCTTCACTTACAATGGGTGTGTTCCCCACTGCATTTAAGCAAGCTTGGGTCACCCCACTCCTCAAAAAAACCTACACTCAACCCAGTCCAAGTTGAAAACTACAGACCGGTTTCACTCCAGCCCTTCCTATCAAAAATATGTGAGCGCAGTCTTTACCAAATCTCTGAATTTCTTTCTGAGAATAACCTGTACGACCCGAATCAGTCTGGTTTTAAGCTGGGGGTACTCCTGAGACTGCACTCCTGTCAGCAATGGAATCACTGCGTTCAGCTAGAGCTGTTGGTCAGTCCGCATCTCTATTGCTGCTAGATCTGTCAGCTGTCTTTGACATGGTTAACCACTGAATCCTCCTTTCCACACCCACTGAGCTTTGTATCTCAGGAACTGCCCTCCATTGGTTCATGTCCTACCTCTCAGGGATAATTTTTAGAGTATCTTGGACGGGAGAAGTGTCCAAACTACATGGCTTATCCACAGGGATTCCTCAAGGGCTCGGTTCCCTTCTCTTCTCAACATACGCCACCTCACTTGGTGCAATCATCCGCTCCCGTGGTTTCTCATACCATTGCTATGCTGATGACACCCAGCTTTTCCTGTCGTTCCCGCCAGAAGACCGCACAGCCTTGGCTCAGATCTTGTCATGCCTTGTCGAAATATTGGCATGGATGAAAGAACGCCACCTTCAACGTAACCTCTCTAAGACTGAGCTCTGTGTCGTCCTAGCCAGTCCCTCTTTATAACAAAATATCAGTATTCAGCTTGAATCAACCCAACTCATGCCCACAAAGTCTGCACGAAACTCGGGTGTCATGATTGATGACCAACTAAACTTAAATGTTCACGTGACTTCAATGCTTGGTCATGTCGATTTGCCCTATACAGCATCTGGAAGATCAGACCATACCTGTCTGAACATGCAGCACAACTCCTAGTACAGGCTCTTGTAATATCATGCATTGACTACTGCAACTCCTTACTGGCAGGCCTCCCCGTAGGCACATTCAAACCTCTGCAGATGATCCAGAACACAGCAGCACGTCTAGTCTTCAACCAGCCCAAAAGAGCACATGTCACCCCGCTGTTCATATTCCTCCACTGGCTCCCAGTCACTGCCCGCATCGAATCCAATACCCTGATACTCGCTTACAAAACAGCAACTGCCTTCCTGAGCCCCCTCATTCAGGTCTACACTTTCTCCTGCTCTCTATGCTCTGCCAATAAAAGGCGCCTTATACTTCCACCACAACAGAGCCCTAAGTCGCTAGCTAGATTTACCATACGAGTTACCATACTCTGTTCAATCGACAGAGTCCCCCTCAGTCTTTAAGAAAAGACTAAAGACCCAGCTCTTTCACGAACACCTCTGCACTTGATGGACTGAAGGGGAAAAAAAGAAAAGAAAAAAAATCTGCTTTTATGCACTCTTTGCATTACCTCTGCACTACCTGTTGGCACCTATGTCCTATCAGACTCAAACTTAGCTTTATGGCACTTAATCACGTTGTTCTCTCCTGCCTAGATCCTTGCTTGTGTTGTATCAGCCCTGAGATGTATGTCGCTTTGGATAAAAGCGTCTGCTAAATGTAATTATAAATTGTAATTGTAAAAGAGGGAGACAGCAGAAGGGAGGGAAAGAGGAGGTGAGTTAATGGATGTATAGACATGGCCAAACAATGTTGGTCACACAAACAAGGTTGGGCTAATCATTTTTTTATTCAACAGAACAGGTCAGGATTTTTTTGTTTTCAAAATCAAATATCACATTAGATCAAGTTATGACAGATAAAAAAACAACACAAATTCTTCAATATTTACACTAGCAGTCAAGCCTTTTGAACATTGGTTGGCTTTAGAGATTATACATAAGCAGAAAATTGACAGTTTTACTTCTTTTACACCTAGTAATGTCAATGGCTCTACTGTGTACATTGTTTAACATATTAACAATAGCTACTGTATGTATCCAAGGAAAATGGATAAGTAATTTTTACATGTCATTTTTTTTTTTTTTACCTGTAATGATGATAAGCATAACCAACTGGGTAATACTGCTTTAGCTGGTTGGTCGTACAATCGACAATAGCAGAAAATGGGTTGAACAGAGGTTTGTGATTTTTTTTTTTCTTTTGGCCTGTATGTCAATAACCACCTAAATGGATGGGCGTGAGGCCAGGAACCCACATTTATTATGCCCTATCCCGAGAAGACCCATCTGAGGAGGTTTGTGGTTGTGGTTTAATGCAGAACTAGTTTCATTAATAAATAAATTTAAAAAAAAACACCTCATGACTGCTGGGATAGGCTCCAGCAGCCCCGCGATCCCGAGCAGGATAAGCGGTTTGGGTAATTGATGGAAAGACCCCATGTTTAGATGTAAATACCTCGTTTAGAATCATGTAAATTAACCCAAGATGGTGTTCTTTGATGAAATCAACATGTTTCTATGTTCTGGTGTTCTACTGCATTAATTCCAAAGTGAGGCCTGGGGCTCCATCGGGGCCGTCTTTGGGGTTTTTGGGGTTCCCTGCAAACTTTAAATAAATGTTAGTCCAAAGAGACTATGTTCAATATTAGGAGTTAATCCACTACATTTACCAAAAAAAATAAAATAGCCCCATAGAGAGGAAGTGTTATAAGTATAGTACAAGTTAGTGTGAAAAGGGTACTTATAGTAAATTCATTACCTTTAGCTTAAACAGTATGCAAAATAATTTCTAAACCGACCCCAGATTTTGTGCTGTTCTACTGTGTCATAAAATCTGGATGGATTAATTCATATCAAACAGCTGAAATAACATGAAATATATGGATCTAAGTTCAAAATCTGATCTCACTGGGTTTTGTGGCCTGATGTGGCTCAGTTTTGGGGTTGCCGACATGAGCAATTTTGGGGAACGTCTGTTCTAGAAGAGGCAATTTTCAGCCTATTTCAATAAAGAATATTATAGAGCAAAGCTGAGTTTTTGAGAAGGACCGGGTTTAAATACTCTGGTCCAGAGTGTAGATGTTCTCCTCAACAGGTCTTTTCATTCGGATCTCATAGATGATATGTGCCGGCTCTTTGGATGAGAAACTGAAAAAGAAAACATTGAATAGTTTGTAGTTAATAGTCTGATGGGTGATAGCTTGGTAATACTTTAGCATTAATCAACCATCCCTGCCAAGTAAAAAGTCTTAATACATTAATATAAGAATAAAACAGAAGAATGATAATATTACAGTAATATTTTAGTTTTGGACAAAAAGGGGAAAAAACAGTTCTAATGTAATCTATGAGCAAATGGTTTTAGATTTTTGATTTAAAATGTTTTCTTCCTTCCTGTGGTTCAATACAGCCGCAGGTACAATTCGCATTTAAAATATTCTATTTTGCACCATTTTCATGCTAATGCAACAGGTCTACGTTATACTTATACTCACCAACCCGTCTTTAAAGCTCGTCGATGGAGTCCACCTGAGGAAGAAATAGATTTTTTTAAAAATCTTTTTAAGAGGATCACTTTAATTCTGTAGAAAGTTAAATTTGGCCAGGGTAAGTCCACACAATAGTATACACCTTTAACCAATGTTTTCATGCATGCTCAATAATCCAGTTAAGAAAATCAAAGAAGGTTGAATCAGTTCATCTGGACACCCCATTTATTGAGAGAAATGTTGCATCACTCATCTAAGGGACCTCTTCAGTCTCAAGTGACTGCCGGTATCCCCACCCTTATAAACAATACAGTGGCGTAATGACCGAATCCAATGATTGGTTTCATATGCAAATATGGGTGTGACCATTAACTAGAGTTTCACTGGTCATGTGTACTATTCACAGAGGATTGGGGAATGTTTGCAATCACAGCATTGTAAAATGGTGACAGATGTACTCTTAGCCCCCCCCCCCCCCAGTTCAGGGATGGTAGTTCCCTCTTCACATAGATGGCCTCTTTGACTCCCTGTTCAAACCAGCGTTCCTCCCTATGAAGGATGTGCACATCCTCATCCTTGAAAGAGTGGCCGCTGGCCTGTAGATGGTGTAGACTGTGGAGTCCTAGCCTGACGTGTTAGCTCTTCTGTGTTGTGCCATCCTCTTGGCCAGCGTCTGTTTGGTTTCCCCGATGTACAAGTCACGGCAATCCGCCTGGCACTTAGCAACGTACACTATATTGCTCTGTTTGTGCCAGGGGACCCGATCCTTGGGGTGGACCAACTTCTGGCACAGCGTGTTTTGGAGTTTGAAAGCAACTGAGATGCGGTGTTTGGAAAATACGCGTCTCAACTGTTCCGACACTCCCGCCACATACAGAATCACCACTGGTTTACACTTAGACAGCTGTTGTCCTTCTCCTCTCTTCGATCGGCTGGTGCACTGTTTGGGCGTCTTCCTGGCCTTGACAGACACCCAGTTAGGATAACCACACTTAACCAGGGCCTGTTTAATGTGGGATTTCTCCCCTTGCCCGGCCGCTGTGTCAGTGGGGATGTTGTCAGCTCGGTGGTACAGTGCCCAGATGACTTGTAGTTTGTGCTCCAGTGGATGATGAGAGTCAAACCTTAAGTACTGATCAGTTTAGAAGGAATAATCTAACGTCATTTTTGGCCAATTTTGACAGTCCTAGTGTGTGGAACAATGGAAAAACAGTGGAACAATCCAGAACAGTGATTTTAGAAACTTCAAATTTGGGTCAGTTGTCTCCTCTTTCTGGTCTGTACATGGCAGGTGTGCCGGTTGGCTTTGGGGAGTTGGATCCCGTGGCAGGATTTTTTTCTTTTTTTTTCTTTGCCTGTTTTGCTCCCATGAATAAGTAAGATCAGTGACACTGATGGAGGTGATGGAGTGAACTGCCAGGAACAGCATAGTAATGCCATGCTTTGAAACAGCACAGGCCAAGTTGTTATTTATAAGATAACAACTTGGCCTGATATTTGTAAGATAATACCACCATCCTAGATTAAACTGAACAGTTGATAAAAAAAGAAATCTACTGGTAACCAAGCTTTCGTTTTCTCTTTAATTGAATAAAGGAAATGTGTACGTTTGAAAGCCAAAAGGAGAAGAACACCGGCCAGCAGCATCAACACACTGAGGGAGAGAGAGAGAACTGGTACGTTGATCTGAAGCGATAGAGTGGGGCGAGAGTCCTCTACCTGAGAGAGAGAGAGAGAGAGAGAGAGAGAGAGAGAGCATAAAAGGAAAAGACAAACACAGGAAGGATGAGACATGCAGACAGAACAAGGGATGAGGAAACAAAGCAGAAGAACAAGATAAAGTAGAGAATGTGTTTTCTTCAGTACTTACCATACACTGTAAAAAGTCTTAATTCTTTGCATTTCCAGTTTCTTTTTAACCCCCCCCCCCTTTTTCTCTCCAATTGTATCCGGCCAATTACCCCACTCTTCCGAGCCGTCCTGGTCACTGCTCCACCCCCTCCGCCAATCTGGGGAGGGCTGCAGACTACCACATGCCTCTTCCAATACATGAGGAGTCACCAGCTGCTTCTTTTTACCTGACAGTGGGGAGTTTTGTCCAGGGCAGGGACGTAGTGTGTGGGACGATCACGCTATTCCCCCCAGTCTGCCCCCCCCCCGAACAGGCGCCCCGACTGACCAGAGGAGGTGCTAGTGCAGCGACCAGGACACATACCCACAGCCGGAATAGACCACCATGCTACCCAGATGCCCGCATTTCCAGACTTTTTATTGTTCCAGCTACTTTCAACATGTATTTTAGTCCGTCTTTCCTCAAAGAAAAAAAAAAACTTGCGGGCAACGATTCATTATGAACCAGTTTCTTATTACACCTGGTGACTCTGGTTCATTTTGAATGCTTCGCTGGAATCCAGAGTGTTCAAACAACAGCCACCTTGCCAGCATCTACATAGGGCTCAATAGATTAAAAATGGCGACCTTCAGGATTGCAACTTTATTAAGCTGTTTACACGGTCAAACTCAACACAGCCTTTACGCTGGAAAATGTGTACATGTGAATCAAAACAGAACTATGCAGAGTCAAAGTCCAACCCAAGCTTGTTATTTTCACAGTGCATTAACACATTCTCATCCCATGGCATCAAAAATCCACACGATTGACACAACTGACTAGGTACATTGCCAGGTACCCGTCATCGTCTGTGTAGAGAGACACTGGCTGTTCCGTAGACTCACATGTGAAACTTCCACCCTGATGTTGGAATATTAATTACACACAGGATAGGCGGTGGTTAGGGTCAGTTGGTGGTTAATCTGCTGCGTCTAGTAGGCTGAGTTCCCACTTGGTTGGTTTGAGCCTTTTAAGTGTCCCCCGACCTCGACTCGGCAGCTTTTAGGGCATATGTGAAAACACCCACTGAAGTCAGACCACGTCAGGAGATGGTCTGAGTTTGGTTGGTTTAAGGCTCCTTTCAAAGTCTGACTGGTTTCTGCATCGCATTTTGACTGTGCCGTTTTAGCCCTCGAGGCTCGTCCTACATGGATTATTACACAACGGGCCCTCGGGTGAATCATTTATTTTTTATTATTGTATTCATGCCAAGTCAGTTTGGATAGGTACTGAACGTTACCTTACAGCCGTGACTGGCATAAAAAATGAAAGGGTAGCAGGATGCGGGTATGTGTCCTGGTCGCTGCACTAGCGCCTCCTCTGGTCGGTTGGGGGCGCCTGCTCAGGAGGCAGGGGCAACTGGGGGGAGTAGCGTGATCCTCACATGCGCTACGTCCCCCTGGTGAAACTCCTCACTGTCAGGTGAAAAGAAGCGGCTGGCGACTCCACATGTATCGGAGGAGGCATGTGGTAGTCTGCAGCCCTCCCCGGATTGGCAGAGGGGGTGGAGCAGCGACCAGGACGGCTCGGAAGAGTGGGGTAATTAGCCAGGTACAATTGGAGAGAAAAAGGGGGAAAAAAATCCAAAAAACTAAAAATAGTGTGGACTGCGTTTTGCTGTCATTTATGGTCGTGTTAGTTTCTCGTCTCCTCTCCTCTGCTCTCTGTTTCTCCACGGGCGGGGCTCAGCAGGGTGGTGGAGGTTTGATGACATCTACACTAGTTACCTTACTGTACGTGCAAGAAAAGCTTCATGAGTAAAAAGACAACAAGAGTAATTTACTTTCTTTTTGCCCCCCCCCTTTTTCTCCCAAGTTGTACTTGGCCAATTACCCCACTCTTCCGAGTCATCCCGGTTGCTGCTCCACCCCCTCTGCTGATCCAGAAGGGCTGCAGACTACCACATGCCTCCTCCGATACATGTGGAGTCGCCAGCCGCTTCTTTTCACCTGACAGTGGGGAGTTTCGCCAGAGGGACGTAAGCGCGTGGGAGGATCACACTACGCCCCCCCCCCCCCGAACAGGCGCCCCGACCGACCAGAGGAAGTGCTAGTGCAGCACCCAGAACACACAATACATCTGGTTTCCCACCCGCGAACACGGCCAGTTGTGTCTTTAGGGATGCCTGACCAAGCCAGAGGTAAGACGGGGATTCGAACCGGAGATTCCCGTGGTGGTACCGAGATGCCTCAATAAGAGTACTTTATAAATGTAACCCGAGCAAAAGTTGGACAGCCTACAGATGATGAAAAATATTGAGATAAAGAGTGTGAATGGTGACACAATGAAATAAATGATAGAGCATAATATGAAACAGATGTTTTTCTATCGTCACATGGTATCTATCGTCATATCGCACAGCCCTACAGGGCTGAGTTCTTTGCTGCAGGTTCATTTTTTGATTCACTTAAAAAATAACTGAGTTTGGTTCCTGTTAAAAGAACTATATGGGAAAACACTCGGACAGACGCCGAGGTGTACCTTCCGTGTAATATATCAACACTTTGTCATCGGCGTCACTGTATGATGCCCTGGGAGGAGAATAAACTGTATATAAGTGTACAATGTACCATCTTGGTAAATTTTAGTCTCATTAAGCTTCTATCAGAGATAAAAGTCAATGGTTCATTCTCCCATTCATCCATAGAAACTCACAATGACTGTTCCAGAATGCAAGATGGTGGAATTCCTTCTGAGAGGGTCTAGGTGGGAGGAGAGGATGTTTTTCCATTGGTCTAGAAGGAGAAAAAAAAACCCATTTAACACATTCATTTGTTATTTGTTTTGGATTACCTTGTCTCATCTAAGACACACAAAAAAAGTGGACTAGTCTAGACTGACCCAGACCTGAGTAGACTAGATCAGTGAACTGGACTGGAGTAAAGCAGATTAGATTAGATTTAGTTACCCCCATTAAACATCTCAAATCAATCTGCACTTTTCGTCGTGTTATCCCACAATGATAACATAACTTTGATAAAAAAAAAAAACCCAGACAACCACATGGTCACTGTGATTGTTTATCTATCTCAGGCAAGTTTCAAGTCTGTAAAATTATTTTCATGCCATGCTGAAATAATGGAAACCAGTGACTGCCTGGAGGGAAGGAAAATGCATTAAGAAAATCTAAAACACTACCCTATGGTTTGGAAAATGGTTGGGGGTAATATTAAGTATACACAATTTGTAATAAATGGGCTGTAACCTGTAAAACATGTATGCTCCTTTAACATCGAAACAAATACTTGAATCTTTGTGTATCTCGGGTCATCCAAGTCGCCAACCAATCCAATCTCGATTTAGTTAGCAAATCAAGAACACATCCGGGCATTTGAACCATTTTTGGCTAAATGCAAACTTGCATTTTAGGATAGTACTTGGGTCAGGACAGATGACATTTCATGAGTTCACAAGGATGCACATACAGATATAAGTGCAATTATGGAGAAATGCCCCAAACGGTTCAGTCAATAATTACTTAGCAGAATTGACAACCATCAGTGTTTTTGGTCCCAGAGGACTGGTTTGAAAACCACTGCTATATGGTTCTGCTAAAGGACACTGACTAGGGTGAACACTTGCATTCAACCTTTCATTTTTGTGGTTCTGAGATGGGGTGTGTAACAGACATACTGCTTGGCCCAGCATGGAAACTCGAGCATGAGAGTAAAAGCTAACATTTACTGTGCTCATGTTTAGTCAATCACCTGCTCGATCAAATAGCTGTCGGGCCAGTAGTTAAGACAAGCCTGTGACGTTAAACACTGTAAACTTACTTGTGGATGCTAGCTGCTCTGTGACTGACTCGGACGTAGTAGTCGTTGGAGGAGGAGTGGTCACTGGTGCTAAAAAAGAGAGCTCTTAGTGAATATCAAATGACCTGTTTTCTTTTTATTTATGGTTAATGTTTCATTAACCTTGTTGAAAATTAAATTATATATAAATTGGCTGACCTCCTGCCTTGTGGGTACTCCCCTCGATAAAATACCAGAGTCACGTTCCATTTCAGAAAGTGCCACACAATGTGTCAGGAGGCACAAATTTACAAATGGCTAAATGCTAGCTAGCAATGTTAGGCGCTAGGTACATGGGAATGAAGCTGTAAATGTATTGAGCACTTAACAGGTGCTAAAAAATGTTAAATACAGCTTTAGTTGTATGTTTGTGATTGTGTATGCTCTCACGGATGTTCATTACAAGTTTGGATTCTTTTTAGGGGTCACTAATTTAGCCATGTGAACAGCAAGCTCATATGTGTTATGTTTTTGTACTGAAGTGCAACAGCTATATTACTAGATTTAGTGTTATATAACAAAGACCCCAACTAACATTTGCTAGTTGATTTTACTATTTCAATTTGAGTTTTTACTCATCCAGACCGACCCAGCCACTGAGGGTGCACAAGCCAGTGCATTCTTAGTGCCGGTCACAAGTCTGGTTAATGGGGTGGGTTGCATCAGGAAGGGCAACCGGGGTAAAATCTTTGCTAAATCAAATATGCGGATCATAAGTCAGTTTTCCATACCGGATCGGTTGAGGCCCGGGTTACCAACAACCGGCACCAGTACTGTTGGCTGGCAGTGTGCCGGTGGAAACTATGCTACTGTTGGACGAAGGAGAAGGAGAGGGGGAAGGCATGTCCAGAGGCAGCGGGAGAGGAGGAAGGGTGTGGGTGTGGAAGTGAGAGTCGGAACCTTGAATGTTGGCACTATGACTAGTAGAGGGAGAGAGCTAGCTGATATGATGGAAAGAAAAACGGTAGGTATTCTGTGTGCAAGAGACCAAGTGGAAGGGGAGTAAGGCCAGGAGCGTCGGAGGTGGGTTCAAATTCTTCTACCATGGTGCGAATGGGAGAAAAATAGGGTAGGGGTAATTCTGAAGGAAGAGTATGTCAAGAGTGTGTTGGAGATGAAGAGAGCGTTGGACAGACTGATGAGTATGAAGCTGGAAATCGAAGGTGTATTGATGAATGTTATCAGCGCATATGTCCTGCAAGTTGGGTGTGAGATGGACCAAGCTGGGAAGGATGTGCAACAGGTTAGGGTGATCAAGGATAGAGATGAAAATGTGCTGACAAGTGAGGAGAGAGTGTCGAGAAGGTGGATGGAGTACTTTGAGGGGCTGATAAATGAAGAAAATGAGAGAGAGAGAATGTTGGATGATGTGGGGCTAGTGAATCAGGAAGTGTGGTGGATTAGCAAGGAGGAAGCGAGGGCAGCTATGAAGAGGATGAAGAGTGGAAAGGCAGTTGGTGCTGATGACATAACTGTGGAGGCATGGAGATGTTTAGGAGAGATGGCAGTGGAGTTTTTAATTAGATTGTTTAACACAATCTTAGAAAGTGAGAGGATGCCTGAGGAGTGGAGAAGAAGTACACTGGTAGTGATTTTCAAGAATAAGGATGATGGGCAGAGCTGTAGCAACTGCAGAGGTATAAAGTTGATCAGCCACAGTATGAAGACATGTGAACGAGTAATAGAAGCTAGGTTAAGAAGAGAGGTGACGATCAGAGAGCAGCAGTATGGTTTCATGCCATGAAAGAGCACCACAGATGTGATGTTTGCTGTGAGAATGTTGATTGTGAAGTATAGAGAAGGACAGAAGAAGTTACATTGTGTCTTTGTGGATTTAGAGAAAGCATATGACAGGGTGCCGAGAGAGGAGGTGTGGTATTGTATAAGGAAGTCAGAAGTTGTGGAGAAGTATGTAGGAGTGGTGCAGGATATCTATGAGGGAAGTGTGACAATGGTGAGGTGTGCAGTTGGAATGACAGATGGGTTCAAGGTGGAGGTGGGATTACATCAAGGATCGGCTCTGAGCCCTTTCTTGTTTGAAATGGTGATGGACAGGTTGATGGACGAGATCAGGCAGGAGTCTCTGTGGACTGATATTTGCAGATGATATTGGGATCTCTAGCGAGAGTAGGTTGCAGGTGGAGGAGAGCTGGAGAGGTGGAGGTATGCACTGGAGAGAAGAGGAATGAAAGTCAGTAGGAGCAAGACGGAGTACATATGCGTGAATGAGAGGGAGGACAGTGGAATGGTGAGGATGCAAGGAGTAGAGGTGACAAAGGTGTATGTGTTTAAATACTTGGGGTCAACTGTCCAAAGTAGCAGGGAGCGCAGGAGAGGTGAAGAAGAGAGTGCAGGCAGGGTGGAGTGGGTGAAGAAGAGTATCAGGAGTGATTTGCGACAGAAGGGTACCAGGAAGAGTTAAAGGGAAGGTTTACAAAATGGTTATGAGACCAGCTATGTTATATGGTCTGGAGACAAAGCAAGAGAAGCAAGATTGAGATGGTTTGGACATGTGTGGAGGAGAGATGCTGGGTATACTGGAAGAAGGATGCTGAATATGGAGCTGCCAGGGAAGAGGAAAAGAGGAAGGCCGAAGAGGAGGTTTATGGATGTGGTGAGGGAGGACATGCAGGTGGCTGATGTGACAGAGGAAGATGCAGATAACAAGAATAGATGGAAATGGATGATCTGCTGCGGTGACCTCTAACGGGAACAGCCGAAAATAGTAGTAGTAGTAGAGTATTCTTTCTGACCACCTTGTATTGCACCACCTTCCATTATTTCCAAACAATTTCGGGTTTAGAATGTGACACCTGACTAACTTTCTTGTGTCTGATTGGTTGATGTTGAAACCCTGCCATAAGCCTGCTTTGTGATCAAGCTTGGCTAAATATAAATGTGATAACGTTTTCAGTGAGGAATGATGTTCAGCAAAATTGTCCCCCAATTATCTCCTTATATTTTGCTGTGCAACATCACTTTCAGAAAAGCGGTGTATGAAACGGTCAGTGTTGAAGGGACTCCTTCCATGTGCTGAGAAACAGCTGCCTACCTTTGACCACCCGGAGGTTCATTATCACCTTCTTGTCATTGAAGATCCCGTCGATGTCCACCCTGCAGCAGTACGGCCCGCTGTCTGTCCGCCTCACATTGTGGATGGCCAGGTCCATCTGTCCGTCCAAAACATCTCCGGTTAACCTGTACCGGTCCGCAACCTCAAAGCAAGGGAGGTAAAGTCCAAATATCATTTTCACTGATTATCATTTCATCCATTCATATAATTGTTTTTTTAAATATTCCAAATCATATTCAGGGGCTGCAGTTCATTACAGGACACACACAAGGGCATTTTCACATCTTAATGTTATTGTCTCAAATTCACCTATCTGCATGTGAACGATGGTTTAAATAATGCAGTCACTTATTTGACAAAGCTTAGAAAAAGAAACTAGCAAAAAAACAAAATCACCCTCCAAATCTATGTCATATTTTAAGTCACTTCTTAAAAATTATTTTGATATAGATTATTAAAGAGATAGTTCAATTCCTGGGGTTTTTAATATAGGTCCTTCCTACACAGAGTCAGACAAACCTGTGGAAACACTTTTATGTGGGTGCATGTAGCTTGATGGTATGTTGAATGGGGAGTTTAGCCTAGCTTAGCTTAATTGCTTAATTGCTGGATGTCTACCGGGGTTATTAGCGGCTCCACTCCGATGAAGGGAAATTCCTCTGAAGCTAATCATCAATACTTAATACAAGTTAGCCTAGCGTTAACAATTTTTCTTGCCCAAGTTTTTAACAAGGACATGTAAAATCTAAAAAAAAAGGTTATAGTTTTTTCTGTAATAGGCGTTTCATCTTCCACAGTGGACAGATGACAGATATGAGTATTACAGAAAAAATAATTTGAAACTAATCGAATTTTTACGATTTTTGATGTACTTGTGAAAGCAATAAAGAAAAATTGTGGGTGAGGTACAGTATAATGCACAGCTATTTGCAGTATTACTGTAGTTAGCTAGAGTTACTCTAGTTAGCTAGAGTATTGCTATTTTGTTGTAATAACATTTCACGTGATACTCCTTGTCTCAATCCACACACAAACACCGTACCGTCAAACTTGCTTCTCTTGCCTGTAGGATATTCTACCTTAACATTTCATGTTATAACCAATGTTTTTCTAATGAAAGCAAACCGAAGAGTTTGCTAATAAAACTGATTTTGAATCTATTTCTGGTTAATTCCAGCAGACTCTCAGCATACAGTATGTTGACGCTTTGCCTGGGCGTCGAGATTCAATGTGCAAGGTACCCTTTAGAGTTGGGTGATAATGTCAACATTTTCCTACCAGCCACTGTCAGCGAGTAGGGCTGGCAAAAGATTCTAACACTACCAATTTGCACGAGCATTAATGTGAAAATCTAATTTTACTGAAACATAATCTATGGGCTACTATTCTTCAATTAAACAAAATAAACCACCTTGAGATCTTTGATAAGCAAAAAGCTGTAAAAGACTGGCTGAACAGCTGTCCGACACAATTTGGGGAAAAAAACAACAAAGTCTGATGACGTCAGAGGGCCTTTGCTTGCAGCCTCCAAACGAACAAATAGGTGGGGATAACATAACTAGGCTATTAAATGATCAGGATGCACAACTGCACCTACAGTTTTTGGTCTAGTTCTCAAATGTTATGAACTGGCGATGCTTTTCAGCACCAACCGATTGGACAGCAACCACTAAAGACAGCTAATGCTGGGACCAGACTACACGATATTTTCGTCTTTCACGATGGTCACCATGGCAGATTAGGCAATCGTACAGCCATGAATTCTTGCTGCATCTTGGCCGGGAGACTGGCAACACTACATGTGTAACCTACAAAAAGACCCACTGGCCAATTGCCAGGGCGTCGGCCCCCTTTAGTCGAGCGGCTAGCGATGTCACCTCGTGGTGCAGTATGATCCGGATCGAATCCCGCAGCGGGCAGAAATATGCTCGGTTACATAAGTATGACCCTGACCAATCATTGTATGCTGCCTTTCACGAGCCTGCGCGAGTTCATAGATCATCGGGGAGGAGGGTCAAGTTGTCAATCATGGCTACAGAAACGCTATGTGATGCTGGCGGTCTTTTGTTCTGAGACAAAAAAGAAAAGAAAGAAAAACAATTGTGGAGGCTGTTGTGGTTAGTGCTACTGGGGAATGATAACCTAGCATAGCTTATCACCTACTCACCAGGTTGCTGAAGTGCCTCCGATGTTTCTCGCCAACATTTAACCTTTCTTTTTTAACTCTGTCATGGTCCTCCCTTGAGGAAGCGTCAAAAAGGCAGCGGTCTTGTTGTCACTCCTCAACGAACCTTTCCTCGATTTCCTCGTTCCGTCTTACAGCAGCAACAGCAGCATCGCTTTCTCTTTGCCATGTTTACATAAGTTCACCAGAGAATACTCTGTCATCCTACTGGTCAATGTCAAGGGACATGTTGTAGGAGATGGGCAGGAAGGTACAAAAAATTCGCACATGCTAGACTTTTCGTCAAGGTGTCGTGGGGCGTCCCAGATGCCACATCTCTGTTCTTCAGTTATGTCACACTACATGGGGTAAAGATGCCCATTCGTCGTTCCTGACATTCATAATCAAGCCTGATGCTGGAAATTTGTCAGTAACATCAAAATAGGGCTGAAATCGTGTAGTCTAATCCCAGCATTAATTGTAATTTAATTAGGGCAGTCCACTGCCCTCTTTTGTGAAAGATTCGTCGTAAATCAGTGCAACAAGAACGTGCATATGACCAACTACAACTGCCAGTTCCTATTCGTGCATGCTTTGAATTGTGGTTTACGGATTAACTATTTACCGAGTTGAATTCTCGAGGAGGCAGACCATTAAAATAGCAAAATAAAAGGACAAAAATTACACAACCCCCCCCCCCCCAATAAAAAACAAGAAATCAGCCAATCACCAATTTCCGATATATTCATCCAATCACCCAAGCCTAGTACCCTCCAGCATTTGTATGAGATTCAGCAGGTGTTCGATAGACTCAGATGTTAAACTTCAGGCCTGAATGTTAATAACATGCAGGTTTGGTAGTGGTCAAGTTTAGGGTTACGGTTAGGCAGTGGTTAAACTGGCATAGCTCGTACAGATGCAGAAGAGTACCTTGCACGTCATATATCAGCACTTTGGCAAAAGGCAAACGCGTTGATATAAATGCTAACCCTAAAAGTAAATGGGAAAAGATGAAAGCCTGCTGCCCTGTATGATACAGCCGGTAAAATAATCTCGAATTTGGTTATCTCACTTTGGAGATGACGCCATGCTCGTCCGTCTGCACCAGGATGTCACTGCACCAGAAGGTTCCACAGCCGCGGCCCCAACACACCCGGCTCAGGCCGAAGCGTTTGACAGAGTACTGACAGGACAATGAGGCCGTACTCCCCTCTGTCACTTTGAAGGGAGAAACCAACCAGCAGGCTGCAAACAAGGAGAGAGACAAGATTCAAACACCAATCCTTTAGATCCACGACATTCAAGCATGTGCTATGGCGTCAAGTTTATGAAGGTTTTCTTTCCAACTCAACACTACATCAGCTAATTTCAAGGCTTAACATACCTTCAACCAGGACTAGTTAATGAAAAGCCAGCTGGTGTCGTGTTGGGTTGGAATGAAGATCTGCATGCACATGACTGCCCATTGCACATGCTCAGATATCACTGTTACAGACTCTATTATTACCAGTACATAGGTCAGGAAATTTGAAAGTGTGTTTGTAGTGGTAACTGCTGGAAAAGCTTCCCTTCTAATATTAAATCTACTATGTTTACTTCAAGGTTAAAACAATCTTTTAAACCTTTTAGCATTTATTTTACTTTGTAGTATCATATCTGTCATATATTTTATTCATACATTCCGCTTCCCTGTTGTATTTGTATTAGTCAAGTCAAGTCAATTTTATTTGTATAGCCCAATATTACAAATTTGCCTCAAGGGGCTTTACAGCAACACAGCATCCTGTCCTTAGACGCTTGCATTGGATAAGGAACAACTCCCTAAAAAAAAAAACCCCAAACCTTTAACAGGGAGAAAAAAATAGGGAGAAACCGCAGGGAGAGCAACAGAGGAGGGATCTCTCTCCCAAGACAGACAACATGCAATGGATGTTGTGTTTACACAATTTACACAATACAACATTGAAAGAGGATAACAGAATTATAATGGAATTGTAAATTGTAAAATATATGAAGAATATGATGAGGAGGAGCAGTGTCCAAGCAGTGTCCAGACACCAACAGAACAGCCCAGGACCTGAGCCACGCGACCAGCATCACCATGTTAAAAAAAAAATGAGTCACACAACTTAGTGAGAGAAGGATATAACATTAAAACAGGATAACAACATTATATAGATTTATAAGATATATTAAAAAAAAAGTGGCTGATGGGGATGCCGAGCAGTGTCCAGGTGGCAACCCACGATCACCATGGAGACCTGGGAAGAGGACAGACTGTACGTGCACACAGGGGAGACTCACATCACACCATTCACATGCAGAAAAAGAGAAAGGAAAAGACATCATTCAGAGAGAGAGAGAAAACACGTGAGAGAAGAGAATAGTTTGCAATAGTCAGTAATCTATATACGCTATAATCTCGTCGGCAGAACAGTGCTTATTAAATTCATTGAGACAGAAACTGACCCGCCATGCAGTCCAGGTTGTGAAGCACTCAAAGGCAAATAATTGTAGGTTAAGGCAAAAAGATGAGTTTTAATTTGGATTTAAAGGACTCAACAGACTCTGATTGTCTGACAGCAGCACGCAGGTTATTGCACAAGAATGGGGCCCAATAGGAAAAAGGCCCTGCCACCAGCCAACTTCTTTTTAACTTTGGGTACACACAAGAGCCCTGTATGTTGAGAGCGAAGAGCTCGAGATGGAATGTACGGTTTAAGAAGATCAGACAGGTGAGATGGGGCAAGCCCATTTAGGATGTTATAATTCGGCAGAAGCACCTTGAAGTCTGATCTAACATGGATAGGAAGCCAATGAAGGGAGGCAAGAATTGGTGTAATATGGTCAAATTTCATAGTTTTAGTTAGGATTCTAGCTGCAGCCTTCTGAACCATCTGAAGACTTTTAGTACTAGCATGTGGAAGACCTGAAAACAGAACATTACAGTAATCAGGTCTGGAGGAAACAAATGCACAAATGCATGTATTAGAGTCTCTGCGACAGCCATGGACAGGAAAGACCGAATTTTAGCTATGTTACATAAGTGAAAAAAGGCAGTCGTCGTGATTTCTTTAATGTGCTTATCAAAGGAAAGGCTGGGATCAAACGTGACGTCAAGATTTTTGGCTGCCACACTTTGTGAAATTACAGCGTTGTCGATTGTTATTGTTACTTAGTGCCTGTGTAGCACGGTCAATGACCAGCATCTCAGTTTCATCTGAATTCAAAAGCAGAAAGTGTAGTGACATCCAATTTTTCACAGCAGCCAAGCAGGCCTCAAAATTACTCGATTAAGTATGATCATCAGCCCTTATAGGCACATACAGCTGAGCAGCATCAGCATAGCAATGGAAATTTATTCCATAACTGTGTATAATTTATCCAAGATGTGAAATATAAGAAAAGTAGAGGGCCAAGAACTGAGCTTTGAGGTACAGCATATTTAATATCAGAAAATTTTGATGTAATATTACTATAGCAGACACAATATGTTCTTCCACATGAGTAGGACTTAAGCCGAGAGCTAAGCCAGAGACACCAAAATTACAATTTATTCTGTCTAACAGTATACAGTGATCAATGGTGTCAAAGGCCGCACTGAGATCCAGTAGTAGAAGCACAGAAGTGGAATCAGAGTCCATAGCTAGTAAAAGATCGTTCACCACTCTGGTCAGAACAGTTTCAGTAGAGTGACAGACCTTGAAAGCCGATTGAAAAAGTTCATATAGATGGTTTTCTTCTGTATGGGTCGAAAGTTGTTGATACACAACTCTCTCTAGTACTTTAGAAAAGAATGGAAAATTATTAGTATTATTCAATTTTGTACAGCATCTTTGTACTTTTGACTCAGACAGTTTACTTACTTATATATCACTAAAACATTGAGTTGATTTATTAACTGGTCAATCGACAAAAAACTAATCGATTGTAATTTCAATAGTCAATCAATTGAGTTTTTTTATTAAGTTAAAAGACAAAAAAATTACAGGTTACAGCTTCACACATGCTAAGATTTACTTGCCTTAAGCAAGTTAAAATGAAAACTTTATATTTATTTTGGCTACTGGTCAGACTAAGTAAAACACTCAGCTATCTCAGGTTTTTGCTGACATTTTGACCCTGTCCCTGTCATTGTGTGGGGTTCCACTGTGTTTTAAGAAAACCACCATTGTGCCTGTACCTAAGAAAACGCCTGTCTCTTGCCTTAATGATTACTGACCTTTGTTATTATGAAGTGCCTGGAAAGATTGGTTGCATCATATATAAAATGTAACATTCCTGTTACCCTTGACTCATTACAGTTGCCTACTGTTCCAAAAGATCTGTAGAGGACGCTATCTCACTTGCTCTGCATACTGCTTTAGTACACCTTGAAAAGTAAGATACCTATGTCAGAATGTTGTTTATAGATTACAACTCTGCTTTTAATACAGCTGTACCATCCAAACTGGTGTTGAAACTCAGAGGTCTTGGTCTGGGCAACTTTATCTGTAATTGGCTATTTGATTTCCTGTCAGGCAGGCCCCAGACTGTGAGAATAGATAAAACATACCCATCTCCATTAGTTCTTAGGACCGGTGTACCTCAGGGCTGCTGTCTCAGACCCCTATTGTACAGTCTGTGTACACACGACTGTGTTGCCAAATATGAAAATAAAAGCATCATTAAATTCGCAGACGACACCTCAGTGATTGTACTAATAAGCGACAGTGATGAGGGAAGTAGAAAATTTAACCATATGGTGCCAAGATAACAACCTTTCTCTAAATGTCAGTAGACAAAAAAAAATCATTGTTGACTTTAAAAAGATCAGAGAAAACTGCTTTCCTATTTCCATCAATGGCTCATATGTTGAAATTGTGGACAGTTTTAGATTTCTCGGTTTACACATCACAGACGTCCTCAGATGGTCTCTCAACACCAATTGCATCCTGAAGAAGGCACAGCAGAGACTGTATTTTCTGAGGCATCTCGAGAGTTTTGGTACTCATACCAAAACTCTTGTGAACTTTTGTGGCAGCACCATGGATAGTGTGTTGACAGGTTGTATCACAGTGTGGTTTGGCAGTCTGACTGCTCAGGACTCCAGATTGCTGCAAAGGACTGTAAAGACTGCAGCAAAAATCACTGGCATGGAACTACCACAACTTCATAATATTTACACCACTCGCTGCAAAAGGAAAGCCCAAAACATCATTAAGCACACCAGCCACCCCACTCATGTTCTGTTCTCACCGCTTCCATCTAAAAAACATTACTGAAGCATCGAATCACACACCACCCGTCTCAGTAGTAGTTTCTTTCCACAGGCAGTCAGGTTGCTGAAGAGCTGATACACCCATATGCACCTTACATTGTTGTGTTACCATGTACTTTTCTGTATTGTGTATATAGCGGCATGGTGGCCCAGTGGTTAGCGCTGTTGCCGCACAGCAATAAGGTCCTGGGTTTGAACCCCAGGCCGTCCCAGTTCCTTTCTGTGTGGAGTTTGCATGTTCTCCCTGTGTCTGCGTGGGTTTCCTCCGGGTGCTCCGGTTTCCTCCCACCATCAAAAAAGACATGCTATTAGGGTTAATACTCCTGTCTGTGCCCCTGACCAAGCCAATAGGAAAAAATATCTGGAGTTGGTCCCCGGGTACTGCACGGCAGCTGCCCACGGCTCCAAGCTACACAACTAGGATGGGTAAAGTGCAGAGAGTACATTTCATGTGTATGTATGTATAAAATACCTAAAAGAGAGTATTCTATAATGTATGAATTCATACATCGTGTATGTAGGTCTGTGGTGTTTTTTTGTTTTGGGATGGTGTGTCCTTTTTGTTGTTTGTCCTTGTGTCCTTTGTGTTAAGGCAGAGAGACAGAGCACAATAGTTCATTGTATTCTAAATACATATGATAATAAAGTTGAACTTGAAGTTTTAAGACCTCCCCGTGGGAAGTTACAATGGGCATTTGTCATTTATCTTTGACTTCTAATAGATTAAGTGATTAAACCAATTAAGAAATAAATAAATAGATTAATCAATAATGAAAATAATCATTCGTTGCAGTAAAGTAATTGTTAGAATTAATATTCCTATTTTTATAGATTTATGTTTTAGGTCTTCAGACGAAACTGCCATCCAGATCAAGGTGGGTTTTTGTGTATCGCTCATGGAGACTTCAACGGGAATTATGAAAGTTTCATAAGTTCACCCAAGTGAAGGTGTAAACAGTCGTCGGCCAAATATAACCTATGTTACAATACCGTTTTACTAGCCTTAAAGGTCTTCATAAAGTTAAGGTTGGGTTATAATACCAAATGCAAGGGGTGGCGTGGTGGTCTATTCCGTTGCCTATCAACACGGGGATCGCCGGTTCGAATCCCCGCGTTACCTCCGGCTCGGTCGGGCGTCCCTACAGACACAATTGGCCGTGTCTGCCGGTGGGAAGCCTGATGTGGGTGTGTCTTGGTCGCTGCACGAGCGCCTCCTCTGGTTTGTCGGGCGCCTGTTCGGGGGGGAGGGGGACTGGGGGGGAATAGCGTGATCCTCCCACGCGCTACGTCCCCCTGGAGAAACTCCTCACTGTCAGGTGAAAAGCAGCGGCTGGCGACTCCACATGTGTTGGAGGAGGCATGTGGAGTAGTCTGTAGCCCTCCCGGATCGGCAGAGGGGGTGGATCAGTCACCGGGGTGGCTCGGAGAGCAGGGTAATTGGGTACAATTGGGGGAGAAAACGGCGGAAAACATCAACAGAAAGAAAAGCAATGCAATAAAGAGTGCTCTTAAAACCCCTGAAACCTGTGTTGGGCAGCCATGAACAGGAATTTCACACACGTTGAATCCAACGGCAGCAACACAAAACTGTTTGCCATCATGGGGAGAACATTCAACCACCACAATCTAGCTGTGACACCTTGTTTGTTTTGCCAAAATGTCTTCAGATCCAACCTGTCTCTCTAAAATTTGGATTTTTGCAAATAAACACCTGGGCCACTATTAGATCCTTTACAGTGTTTCTCAACCGGGGGTCGGCGGACCCCTAGTGGTCCGTGGTGTAATTGCAAGGGGTCTGTGAAAATAAAATATCTTTAAAAAAAGATCCTATGACATTTTTAGAAATAGGATTATTTTACTCAAATGTGACTGAGACCTTTATCTACCTAAACTATAAAGGGTAACATGACTTTTTTTCTCTAATTACATCTGTTTCACAAGTGTAATTTATTGTATTTTAATAAGAGATCTCGCTCCCGTTTGCATTGTTAAAAGTTACTGCATAAAAATCCTGTTGTTACATATATCTGAAAGTTACTGAATACATATTCTGTTTTGTTACCTATATCTGAAAGTTACTGAATACATATTCTGTTTTGTTACATCTATCTGAAAGTTACTGCATAAGAATTCTGTTTTGTTAACTATATCTAAATTACAACTGAAAGCTCTTATTTTTGCCCCAAAGAGTGAATAAATGCTATAATGCAATTTAAAATGCAGTTTCTACTGTTTCTATCAAATTGCAACCCCCCTCCCCCAAGATCAGGTGGAGGGGCCCTCAGGGTAGATCAAAAATACGCAGGGGGTCCAGGACCCCAAAAAGGTTGAGAACCACTGCTCTACAGTAATACCATGTGATCCTGCTGGACGCTTTTGGAGACCCAGAAAAGAAAAAAAAGAAAACAAGGAGAAAGCCAATCTGTGCTTTCCCTCTTTTTCTGCCGTGTTAAAAGCTTTGGAAAGGAAGAAAGGGAGTGAATATTTCACCCAAAGCTCAGTATATACCCACAACACAAGCTGCTGGGACGAAAATGGGAACGTGGTGGAAAGAACGGATGTAAACCGGATGTAGCTCTGTGGTCCGAGGCGCATACGCGCTGTGATGACGCGCTTGCTCATCGCGCATTATAGTTGGTTAGTCACTTGACGAGGAGGTGGGGATCAGCCAATCGGCGCCCTTGTTATTAGGTCAGACGACGAAGAAATCTCGCGAGGGTGCGATACGAGGGGCTGTCTATCAGGTTGCCGTCAGGAGTTGGAAAATTCGAGAAAAGACTTTACAAATGTCCTTTCAAGCCGGTTGTGGAGCGCTGCCCATCCTAAAGTGTGTGTGTGTGCAGCCAATCGTAAGTACACCATGCCACGTACTGTTTTAAGATATAGTCGCCCACGTTGATGCTATGCTGTTAGCCACGCCGATATTTACGGTATCACCATGCCAACTCACTAATTAGCTGGCGTCATTTAGTAGGGAAGAGCGGACGAAACGTCACACATGCGAACCCTAATGACAGACAGTTAAACTGTAACATGCGTGAGGCCGAGCCGAAACTATCGTATTGATATGTGCTAACTGCTACTGCGTCGCGGGAGGCTAGCTGTACTTAAGCGTGTAATCTGCTGTGCCTCAATACGCCACAACGTGGTGCTGTTGTCCAGTTAATGATGCGGTGCATATCGCGTTTCCTTGACTCTGATAATGGCCGTACATTACGGAGGGAATTTGTAGCAGTGGAGTATATTTAACTTTAAGAAATGTGTTAGTAATGTAGAAGTAACCATTTTATTGTTTCTCTCTTTGTAGAACCACACACACACACACGCACACACCAGTTGTTATCAATAAACATCTTTGTAGATAACATCCCTGCATTCTTGCCGATGCACCACAGCGGTCACGTATTCCTAACCAGATACAATTACAGTTCTAGTTAGCAAACCTTCATTAAACACACACACACACACACACGTCCCCGGCTATGAAGAGCGGAAATACAAGTCATTCACACATCAAGGCGAAGTGCTGGGCCGAGTAACTTGCTTTCAGTTAGCTCTACTAGACAGATAACGTGATGCTATGCAGATCTTCGTCAGGTTTGACCCGATCGGTGGTGATCAGCAAAGCCATCGTTTTTCTAGGACAGGACAGCTCATCGAATATGAGAAGCCTCTTGTTTAAAAACTGAGGTAGCTTAAGTAAACATCTGAACAATGCTGTATACCAAGAAACCCACTCAGCAAGGCTGAAATCTACCCTCACGTCTCACACTCACAAAAATGATTTGTCAAGAGTTAGTCGACTGGGTGAACTGAGTGAGTCTTAACCTCTGCTAATGTGTGTTAATAGTTTGTCTTGCCTGATAGAAGCAGGATGAAGGAGGTCCAGCGTGGTAGGTAGCAGCAAGCCGAGAGTTCAGCCATTCTAACTGTGTGTGTGTGTGTGTGTGTGTGTGTGTGTGTGTGTGTGTGTGTGTGTGTGTGTGTGTGTTTGTGTGTGTTTGTGTGTCTGTGTCTGTGTGTGTGTATTATCCATTCAAAGTGGGTGGGTGTTGGGGCGGCACAAGCCACTGTGACTGTGTCACTCGGCAGGGTGGCACTGAGGGAGGGGCGAGAAAGACAGAGAGAGAGCGAGAGAGAGAGAGAGACAGAATAAGTGTATGTGGGTTGAGCAATATGAAGAGAGAGAACATCTGACAGATTCTGTTTCTTTCAAAGAGAAAGAAGTGTGTGTGTGTGTGTGTGTGCGTGTGTGTGTGATTCCTAACAGAGACAAAGCTTCAGTGTCCGTATGAACAAACAAGGGAAGGTTTGTCTGGGTGGCCCTAACACAGTGCACATCTCTTCCTCTTACACCCCAAAACCAGTGCTCCCAGTGCTCCCGTCCCTTCAGACCAGTGTGTCTGCAGAACAGTCATAAACCCTCACAATTAAATTCTGAGTGGCTCAGGTCTTAGAGGTTTCTGAATGTTTATTCAATGCTTCTTTAATGTGAAATATTAAATATTTATTCTCAGAATAGTTCTTATGATAAGTAGCAAAGCAAAATGGTTTGACGTCAATAAAAAAACATCAACAATATTAAACATTATTATTATCATTATTTCCCCCCTTTTTCTCCCCGATTGTATCCGGCCAATTACCCCACTCTTCCGAGCCGTCCTGGTCGCTGCTCCACCCCCCTGCTGATCCGGGGAGGGCTGCAGACTACCACATGCCTCCTCCGATACATGTGGAGTTGCCAGCTGCTTCCTTTGACCTGACAGTGAGGAGTTTCACCAGGGGGATGTAGCGTGTGGGAGGATCACGCTATTCCCCCCAGTTCCCCCTCACCCCTGAACAGGTGCCCCGACCAACCGGAGGAGGCGCTAGTGCAGCGACCAGGACACATACCCACATCAGGCTTCCCACCCACAGACACGGCCAATTGTGTCTGTAGGGACGCCTGACCAAGCCGGAGGTAACACAGCCAACATTAACATTAATGATGAACTTACTATAATGTTAGTTAATTAACATTATTTTTGACACAAATGATGTTTCAGTGCAGCTTGAGGGAGCATCACCTAATTGGAGATCAGTAAGTTGGAGACGCGGAGAGCTTCTCCGACACCTGCCGAAAAACCTCAAATGAAAATGCGTCTATACACAGTTTACAGGTCATCTTACAGCTTCAGTATTATGTCGTCACTGACGTGATCCCTCTGAAGCCCCGTTGGCAGGATGAGGACGAGAATATTACAATTCAAAGCAACGATCTGGGGGAGTAGTTGTAAAGGAAGGGTGGTAGAAAAAATGAAAGGGAAAAAAATAGTTCAGAGGAAGGGCATACATGTGGCAAAGGTCAAAGGGCAGATTTGAAACCTTCACTTTTTTGCGTTAGCAGTCATGAATCCCTGACATGGAGTTTTGTGTATTACATGGTGACATATGCACAACCCAGCTGCCCCCCCCCGCCACACACACACACACACACACACACACACACACACACACACACACACACACACACACACACACACACACACACACACACACACACACACACACAGAGGCCTTCTGGTGTCAAGAAAATCAACAGCTTAATGAATGAAAGCAGCCAGTGTCTAATAACCGGCAGCATTTTTTGTCGGTTAAAGCAGGACTTTCTATTTAAACAGCAAACAAAAGAACGGCACACTGGCATTTTTTCTTAGTAAACATTGTGACTGTGATAAAGTCTTAATGTGCAGTAACTAATGACACCAAACTAAAGCACTAACAAACCCAAAACTGCGGCTTCTTGTGTATTGCAGAAGAAAGTAGTCAGGGGTTTGAATTATAGTATATTCTGCGGCCGTCTGTGAAGTGCAGACATGTGCAGCTTGGCGGTAGGACCGGAAGGGAACGGAGGGCATGTCAGGGTGTCGTAGAGCTCTGCTTGTGTGCAGTCTTCTCATTGGTCCCGTTGGCAGTGCCGTTTGTCCCGGTGGATGGCCCCGGGGTCCAGGTCAAAGACAGAACTCGTAGTCGTTGTTTTCGTCTATCTGGTAGATGTTCTCCAACGCCGGCTGTCTGTTGTGCAGGCCCATACTGGACCCGGACGATGTGAACTGCTCCGAGCCGGCAGACAACGGGATGCTGGAGGAGAGACACACACTGGGTTAAGCTGTGGTCACATGTCCAAGGATTTCTCTTTGCTCGCCGAGGTGATAAAAAGATGCAGTGTCCCGCTTTGCTAAATCATTATTAATCCACTCCAATGCTATGCTATGTGTTCATTAAGCTAAGGGTGAATGTCCCATCATACACTCCTGTCTCACTGGAGCTTCATTTTTTTTTCTCTTCAATTTACTGTGTACTTGGGAAGAGATGTTCACTGATAGACGCGAAGGAAATGTCATGATTATATGAGCTGTGTGCTCAGATGATCATGTGTCTGCCATATCATCATATATGATATTTGCTTACATTTAATCTTGAGCAATGTATGACATGTTATAGCATGTTTAACTTCAGTCTATATGGCCTAGGTAGATGCTATAAAGTGCAGAGCAAAGTGAACCAAGAGGCCTGTTGTCGACTGTTAGTTGATAAGTGGAGGAACGTGTGGGAAACTCTCTGAATGCAGCCAGTTTGTACACAAGCTTGCACAAAGGCAACTGGAGAAACGGCCTTGGTGGGATGTGAGCTACAAGATGTGAGATAAGGATGAGAGGTGTAAACAGCTGCCTTGTAAGAGACACTGTACTGTACTGATGGTCGCCAACTTCGCTAACTATGCTTTATGTGTGCCATGCCTGCAGGCATTGATAAAGTGTAATTTTTTTTAGATACTTTATTGAAACCCATAGGGAAATTACTCTGCATTTAACCCATCCTAGCTGTGTAGCTAGGAGCAGTGGGCAGTCGCCGTGCAGCATCCTGGGACCAACTCCGGTTCGTCTCGCCATGCCTCAGTCGAGGGCACAGACAGGAGTATTAATCCTAACATGCATGTCAAAAAAGGCATGCATGTTCTACATGCATGCATGTAGGAGTTTTCAACGATGTAACCGTCACTGCCCACGTACTTCCAGCGTCCTTTACTTTGGTATGGATGTTAAGCAATACATCCACTGAGGGCAGCTCAGAGTCAAAAGTTTCTGACAACAAACATGGCTACAGGGGTGGAGGTCGTTATAATAATGTAACCGTTAAGAAAGAGGCAATAGTGGAGGAAGTGTTGTAGACGGCCGTGGTCTGTGAGGTCATTAAATACAACATATTTTAAACGCATGATTAAAATTTCTCACAAACTCGCTCAACCCCTCCTCAATGAGTTCCACCATTTTTTAAATGTCTTCATCGCGTCTTGTTGGTCTCGCTAATACTGCAAAGAATTTTGTCGCTGAATCCTCTGTGTTTAGACAAATGAGAAGTCTGGTATTGCCACGGTAGTAGATAAGGTGAGATCACTGGAGGAGGTGAAAGGTCACTGTGGCCAAATAAGTATTTCTATTGGCCGGCTGCACAAATTTGCATGAGAAATTCCTTCAAATTGGAACGCCTCTCAAAGGCTGAACAAGAAAAATCACATCGCGATGAAGCCAACTTGCCCTTCGCCTATCTCTCTTGATGTCAATGGGTGATGGAATGATTTTCCCTGTTTGTTTGTATTAAGGTGACCACACCTTTTAAACAGAGAGAGAAGGGTCAAAGACAGAGTTAGAGACAGATTAGGTCAGAGAAACAGACAAAGAGAGCGATATAAAGTGAGGGTCAGGGGGAAAGTAAAAGAGAGATAGATAAAGTTGGGTGAGATCTTTGGGGGTCTATTTTGCTAATACAGGATGGAACCTGCCTAACTGTTAATATGGCTAACATTGTGGTCCTTATGCATCTATAGATGGTCTCTAATACTGATTTGTGGCATTGTCTAGTTAATTTAGAGTCTGAATCTCCTTTGACTTGCATCACTATCGGTAATGTGCCTGTTGCACACTTACATTTGAGATGGTGTGCACTCTTGGGTGTGATGTTATTACTATCCGGTGCCATAAAATGCCTGTAGGTTGACTCACAAATACGTCAGCAAATTACACAGTTTTGCATGGTACTTCGGTTAAACGCATCCGCCGAATGATAAAACGTAAAAATGCCTCTCTCCATAACATATACTGACAGTTGCTCCACTTCAAGCGCTGACATTTACTGGTGTGACATTTTGCACCATTCGGTGTTGAAGGGCTTCCTGCCACTTCCGTGAAACATCATCTCATTTCAGCCCCGACCACAGCGACCACCGGGTTTTCCTGCACAGGCTGCCTTGTTTGATTTGTGTGCTGCCCAGACTAACATCAGACCACTGTTGGCAATAACAGAACCTGTTTCAAAAGTGATGTGCTTAGTGAATTACCATCATTTGTAATTGCAATGGCAGTATTTTGTCTGGGTAGTGCCGTATGGTAGTCAGCACAATGCACCTCGATAACAAGGAAATGCTAACAAACAGCTAAGCTAGTGAGCTTTTTTTTTTTTTATCCAAGCACTTTATATTTTTCAAACAAGTTTCCGTCCCATTTGGGCATCCTAATATTTTCAATCTTGCAGATATGGCTTGAAAAAAAGTAACTCCATCAACAAGACAGTTAGCGAGGATGATGGGCAGCACAGAGGCCATTGAGTTAAAATTTTATTAGAAATATGCGCCACTGAAATGTTTAAGTGTGTCAGTGTGTCTATATTACCGTATTGACCCGAATATAAGACCCACCCCCTTTCAATGCTCATTTAAAAAAAAAAAACCTTTTGAAGACAAAATGCTATTATAAAAAAAATCACATTATTTGAAAATAACGATAATAAAAACACATTGAATAAAACAAGGAAGGCTGTTGTTCTTAACGTCTATTAAATAAAATCATGTTTTCAATATCTTTTAGAAACAGAATCAGCTTTATTGGCCAAGTGTGCCTATACACAAGAGGAATTTGCCTCAGCAGGGGGGATGATCTTCTATAGTTTGTGATGTCTTGCCGGCCCCTCCACCCTAACACCAGGTCGTTAGCTGAAAACCTGTTTTTCAGTTTTTCAGTGCAGCTTCTTTTTTTTCCCCCCAATTGTACCCGGCCAATTACTCCACTCTTCCAAGCCGTCCTGGTCATTGCTCCATCCCCTCTGCCGATCCAGGGAGGGCTGCAGACTACCAGATGCCTCTCACGATACATGTGGAATTGCTAGCCGCTGCTTTTCACCTGACAGTGAGCAGTTTCGCCAGGTGGACGTAGCACGTGGGAGGATCACGCTATTCCCCTCAGTTCCCCCTCCCACCCGAACAGGCGCCCCGACCGACCAGAGGAGGCACTAGTGCAGCGAACAGAACACATGCCTACATCTGGCTTCCCACATGCAGACACGGCCAATTGTGTCTGTAGGGACACCAGACCAAGCCGGAGGAAACACGGGGATTCGAACCAGAGTATAGCTTCTTTTAGCCACTTGATGTCCTTGGTCAGTAAATTTCTGGCCTGCTTGTACAGGACTCCATCTCCACTGCTGTAGGCATCCGACTTGGCCTGCTGAAGTTGACTTACTTTGGCTGTAAACCATGGCTTGTTTTTGTTGTATGTGCAGAAGGTCTTGGTAGGCACACACGTCTGCATAAAAGCTGATGTAAGATGTCACAGTATCAGTTAGTTTGTCCAAGTTCCAGTTGCAGCATCAAATACACTCCAGTCAGTGCAGTCAAAACAGTTCTGCAGTTCCTGCTTTGCTTCGCTGGTCCATTTCTTCACTGTTTTAACCACAAGCTTTGCAAATTTTAGTTTCTGCCTGTAGGTTGGAATAAGATGATCCAAGCACTGATCAGAATGCCTGATAGCTCCCGGGGGGACAGAGCAATATGCATCTTTAAGAATTGTGTAGCTGCGGTCCAGTGTGTTATTTTCCCTTGTGGGACATTTAATACGCTGTCTGTCTTTTGGTAGTTGATGGTTTAATTTTTGTACTGTTAAAGTCCCCAAGGATTATGAACAGTGAGTCTGCATGTTTTTGTTCCAAGTCGGTAATCTGATTAGCCAGGGTTTGCAGTGCGCCATTCACACTGGCCTGGGGTGGGATGTAAACACCGACCAGGATGAAGGATGAAAACTAAATGGCTTACAGTTTATGAACAATGACTCCAAGTTTGGGCTGCAGTATTTACTTAACACTGTGACATCTGTACACAAACCTTCGTTTATGTAGAAGCAAATTCCTCCACCCTTAGATTTTCCCCATAGCGCCGTAACACAATCTGCTTGGTGTAGACGGAAGCCCGGCAGATGTAATCCGCTGTTGAGGGTGGATTCGCTGAGCCATGTTTCAGTGAGACAAAGGGCAGCAGAATGAACAAAGTTCTTGTTCATCCCGTTGAGGAGAAGCAGCTCGTCAATTTTGTTGGGCATGGAGCAGAGATTCACCAGGTGAATCACTGGGAGTGCAGATCAAAATCCCCATTGTCTGAGCCTCACCAGTGCACCGGCCTGCTTCCCCCACGAGTATCTGTTCCTTCAACTAAGGTCTCCAAAAACTTTCTGGGTTTGTGAATGGGGGGAAAAACTACATGACTCGTCATCAAGATGGCGCCAAAGATGGTACCAATAATGTTCACAACACGACAGTCTGTCTGTCCCTCTGACAGCATTATACATGAAAGACGAATTCAACTGAGTTTAATTTGTTCAAAAATTGCTTAGAATAAGAATTGAATATGCAATAAAGAAACGGGAAACACTTCTGCAGCTTTTTCCACTGAATAAATCAGTTTTGCACCAATGATTTCACCACATCCACCGTGCCCTCCAAAGATGCGGGCATGTCTTTTTCCTGAGACAGACCTTTGACAAGTTGTTGGCAAACACCAGAGGGGAAGATGTAAATATCCATCCATTATCCAAGCCACTTATCACAGTTAGGGTTGGGGGGTGCTGGAACCTATTCCCAGCAGTCATTGTGCGGCAGGTGGGGAGACACCCTGGACAGGCCGCCGGTCCATCACAGGGCCGAAGATGTAAATATCGTGAACACAATTTTATTTATTTATTCTTTAATTTTAACTTAAAAAATAAACACAATTTCAAGAGTGTGTTTTAACTTTAATTTTTGTAAAAAAACAAAAAAAAACAACAACATAGAAATGGTACATTTATTGCAAAATGGATCTTAAGGCAAAGCACTATCATGGGGGCCAAAGCTGTCATGGGGTTCTACCACAGAAAATGCATGGCATAGATAAGTTATATGCTAGCAGGCCACAGAAGTTACAGGATGATTTAGGTGGCCATGTCTCTGTGATGATGGTTCTTCCACAAATAAATATGAAATGATTTGTTCAAAGCTAAATTAACTGTGACTAAAGGGTTGGAGTTTGACTGACTGTTTAATCAGAGTTATTGTGTCAACTTTATAAATTTGGAAAATCCCAATTCAGCCCCTCTGGTAACAGACTCTTCAAAAGGATCTGACTCAAACAGAATGCCACTGTGCTTTTCAACGAAAGATACCTGGAACTATTCCTTTAGGAATTTTGTGCAAACTTACGTTTGACATTTGGGTATCACACAAGGACAGAAATGGGCCCTATCTGCAATTGCTGCGCTTTTAGCCTACTAACTACCTATGGTTAATTGTATATTGTAAATAAATTACTACTTGTATACTAACTGAGTCCAACTGCGAGGAGACACCGGGGTAGACCCAGAACTCGCTGGAGGGACTACATGTCCAATCTGGCCTAGGGAAGCCTTGGGATCCCCCAGGAGGAGCTGAGGGCGTTGCTGGGGAGAGGGGTGCACTACTTAGCTTGTTGCCACCACGACCCGACCTCGGAGAAGCAGCTGATGATGAGATGAGAGGACTATACTAGAGACAAGCAAGTGGCAGAACATTTGTGAGCTGGGGCCACGTCATCAAGATGGCACCGCAGATGGTAGCCTCAGTTCTGCACTCTCTTGTACTGTTTCTCAGCTCATCATCAGCTGCCTCTCCAGGACCGGGTCGCGGTGACAGCAAGCTAAGTAGGGCACTCCAGATGTCCCTTTCCCCAGCAATGCCCTCCAGCTCCTCCTGGGGGATCCCAAGGCGTTCCCAGGCCAGATTGGACATGTAGTCCCCTCCAGCAAGTTCTGGGTCTACCCTGGGGTCTCCTCCCAGTTGGTACGTGCCGAGAAAACATTCAAAGGAAGGCGCCCAGGAGGCATCCTAATCAGATCCCTGAACCCCCTTAACTGGCTCCTTTAGACATGAAGGAGCAGCAGCTCTACTCTGAGCTCCCACCCTCTCTCTAAGGCTGAGCCCAGACACCCCACGGAGGAAACTAATTTCAGCTGCTTGTAGCTGCGATCTCACCCTTTGGGTCACTACCCAAAGCTGATGACCATATCAGGGTTGGAACGAAGATTGACTGGTAAACTGAGAGCTTTGCCTTCCGGCTCAGCTCCCTCTTCACCACAACGGTACAATGTCCGCACTGCTGCTGGTGCTGCACCAATCCGCCTGTCAATCTCCCGCTCCATCCTACCTTCACTTGTGAACAAGACCCCGAGATACTTGAACTACTTCACTTGAGGCAACAACTCATCCCCAAACGGAGAGAGCAATCCACCATATTCCGGTAGAGAACCATGGCCTCAGACTTGGAGGTGCTGACTCTCATCCCAGCCATTTCACACTCAGCTGCGAACCGCCCCAGTGCACGCTGGAGGTCGGGTTCTGATGAAGCCAACAAAACCACATCATCTGCGAGGAGCAGAGGTGCAATTCTGAGGTTCCCAAAATGGACACACTCCTCACTTTGGCTGCACCTTGAGAGCCTGTCCATGAATATAACAGACAGAATCGGAGACAAGGGACCACCTTGGCGGAGTCCAACACCCACCAAAAACGTGTTTGACTTTGTGCTGAGAATACGGACACAGCTCACTTTGGTTATACAAGGACCGGATTGCTTCATCTTTTTGGATGTCTGTTTATTTGTTTAGTTTCCAGCACCCACTAACTGATCACATACAGCAGGCAAGAACTTTTAAGCCTCCAACTGTCCAATGGACAAACTGAACAGACTTTTTTACCGACTTTAATTGAACATTTTAACAGAAGTCTTTCTGAGGTCTTGATCGGTACAGCCCCGTGCAGACTACAACGGAGATGCCGAAGGGGCAAGTGAGCCGGAGCACTCATTAAACTGTGATAGCGGGGATTTAGAACCACGCTTCCGTCAATCCATCTGGCGAATGTCTGCTCTCTGGCCAACAAGATGGATGAACTGCTACTCCTAAATGGAACAAACTCGGACTTTTCCAGATCTGCAACCCCGTGTCTGACTGAAACCTGGCTTAGTGAACATATACCGGACAGTACACTTCATCTGCGGCAGTTCCAATTCCTCCTGGGGGACCAGGATACGGAGCTATCGGGGGGGAAAAAAAACGGGGTGGCAGCATATGCTTCTACATAAAAGGAGGTAGGCGTACGGATTTCAGTTTTGAAGAAATCATGCAGACCTCACTTAAGAGTTCTTTTTCTCTGTAAACCATTCTATTCACCGTGGGAATTTTCATAATTTATTCTGGTCGGTGTCTATAGTCCACCCCAGGCCAATGTTAAAGAGGCATTAAAACACCTGGCTGATCAAATTATAAACGTGGAGTGCAAATATCCAGACTCACCTCAGCCACAAACTGCCAAAATACAGACGGCAGAGACAAAAACACTCTGGATCATTGGTATACAATATTAAAGGATGCCTATCACTCTGTTCCCTATGCAGCCCTGGGCCTCCCCTCTGATAAGCGCTAAAAAGCACTGTACCCCAAAACAATCAGATATAAAAATAGTTTCTTTCCGTGGGCTGTCATTCAAATGAATGCTTAACATTGTCAAATAAATCCAACCATGTAGTATATACTGTACTGTACATTGTATGTATACTGGTACATGCTGTCATGTCCATCTACCTCAGGCAATCTACCCCAGTTGGTCCTCAGGTCCATCTGTTTTTTCAGCGTTGCTTATACTCAGTAACAGGTCTTAGTTAGTCTCCTGCTTGTTCTTTTTCAATTTAATTTAATTTAAGGCTTTAAAGTCTTTATGTTTCATTTACTTTAACCTGTAAACTTTTTTTTTTTTTTTTTTGGCGGGGGGATTTTTCTCCCCCTTTTTCTCCCCAATTGTACCTGGCCAATTACCCCACTCTTCCGGGCTGTCCCGGTTGCTGCTCCACCCCCTCTGCCAATCCGGGGAGGGCTGCAGACTAAAACCTGCCGCCTCCGATACATGTGGAGTAGCCAGCCGCTTCTTTTCACCTGACAGTGAGGAGTGTGACCAGGGGGACGTAGCGCGTGGGAGGATCACGCTATTCCCCCAAATTCCCCCTCCCCCCTGAACAGGCGCCCTGACCAACCAGAGGAAGCACTAGTGCAGCGACCAGGACACATACCCACATCCGGCTTCCCACCTGCAGACACAGTCAGTTGTGTCTGTAGGGATGCCCAACCGAGCCGGAGGTAGCACAGGGATTTGATCCGGCGATCCCTGTTTTGGTAGGCAACGAAATAGACCGCCATGCCAACCGGACTAAACTGTTTTCAGTTTTCAGTTTTTACCCTTTTTTGCACTATTTAATTTTCCCACAGTGCACTGCGTTTAAAGATAAAAAGTTTAAAAAATGTTTGCTTGTTTGACTGATATGACAGAGGTCAGCGATTCTCTCTTGACACCTGCACTAATTTCATCATTTGTCAGTTTGTGTCAGTTTGGCTGGAAAGTCAGTTTGTGTTGCTGCAGAGAAAACCCTCCCCATACCACCAGAAAGACGCACACGGCTGGTTCTGAGAGCGACAAACCAGAAAGGTAACTCAAATAAATTGCTCTCTCTGTGTGAGCGTGAAGACAATTCAATTTGGAAACCCCCCCCCCCCCCGAAATAAACACCTCTCCTAGCCGCTCAACACTGGTGAGTCATAATTTGGCAGATGAGAGAGAGAGAGAGAGAGAGGGAGGGAGAGAGAGCGATGGGTCGGAGTTACACAGGCTGTCAGTGTACTGAACGGATGATAAGTATGAAACAAACGTGGAGTCTTTGCACTAATACACAACCAGGCACACGAGAACTTTAAGAATATGGATCCAGTTGTGTATGAATGACATACACTGTACAAATGCACTTTTAATTCCTAATTCTTCCATAAAATGAAGCTATGAGGACAGGTGATGTCTCTTTCCTAACAGTAAACAGAGGTATGGCTGAATCAGATACTTACGTATGAAGTGTTTTGTTGTGTCTCTTCACCCTCCTTCCTGCAGAGATGCATGGGAAGATGCGTTACTGCTTTAGGGAACATATCAACAATATCTTTATTATTATTATTATTATTGTCGTTATTATAGAGGAGAAATCAAAAATATGCTTTTGTTTATAACTAATTAGTTTGGGAGTGCAAGAAAAGACCCTGCAGTAAATCTGCAATACTAATAATAATGATAATAGTAATAATAATGATAATAGCTAACAGTCTTCTGTTGGCACAATAAACTTCTATGTTTTACAAGTGAATTCATCCGGAGATTAAATAAAGTGGGACAGAGTGCAATCTGATATAAACTGTGAAGAGCAGAGTAGAATAGCATAGAGAAAAGAATACAATTTTTACTTTTTGAAATTTTTTAATTACCCTACCAAGATTGCCTCATTGCAGAGCCTTAACTGCAAAACTAACTTATCTGGAATGTCTTCATTGTGAAACTGGTCATTATGACTTCTCTGGGTGGAACAAGACTCTTACCGCATCACGTTTCTCTAAGAACCCACTTAAAGAAAAATGATGAGCTGCTACCCCCGCATTGACTCATCATCATCAGTTTCGTAACCTATGGAGGTCGTAGGAGCACAGCTGATGCCTCAACAGGTTGAGTCATCATTGTGTTTCAGTAGGGGGAGTACCTGGTGGTCCCTGTCTCCTTTCCAGGTATGGATGGCCGTTGGTTCACAGAGGAACTCATCCGCCCTTTGACAGGTTTTGTTTTTAGTCCTGCTGGGTGTCCACACACCCTCCTCACAACAACCCAAGGGTTGAAGTGGGGGTGCCGGTTTAGTCGCCAACGACCCGGCGGTTACAGTTTAACGTCGTACCCAAGACGTGAAAGCGTTAGGGTTAGGGTTACACATTGACTGCTAAGTGCTAAAGGGCCCTTCACATGCTGGCGCTGCCATTCATTTCTATGTGGCCAGCATTGCCGCCGCCCTCGGCGTTCTTAGTCCTGGGCGCAGACAGTAGAAGACAATGTGGCGCTGTGCTCAAAGTTCAACTGTATTCAACTTTGACCTTTGCAGCACTGACCTCTGTGACACGCAACCAATCACAGCACACTTTGATATCATAACCGTGAAATTTAAAAAAATAAAATGAAATAAAGGAGGCGAAACTTATCCCAAATTATATAACATGACGCTTAAATCATACAACGATGACTAAAAAGTCTGTGGCTTGGAATGGTGTCAGTTTATAGATGGGACTACCAGGCTGGTTGACCTTTTTGAATAATTATCGTGTGCAGCCAGTCTATAGTCACGTCTATGGCTGTGCTAATTGGGGATGTGTTTAGCTACTGCCACTGGCTGATGAGGGCTGCGGTCCGAAACTGAACTCCGCTCTGTTCTCTCCTGAACGCTGGCATTTTAAAAATGCAACAGTTTGAATTCAATGACCGCCACCGCTCCTTGCGCTGCTGCTGACCATGTGAAGGGGTCGCTCCCAACCTGGCATTGATGCCGATGTTTTGCACGGCTCATGTGAAGGCCACTTAAGACAGTTTTCCGGCTTTCCACTTACCAATAAAGATCACTCCAGCGGCAGAGACCAAAACCAGACTGAGGACGATAAACGCCAACACCCCAGGACCAAAGCTGCTGGTCTTTATCTATGGACAACACACACATTAAAGTGGGGACCAGGGATGGTTGGTATAAATGGGCTAACAGGCCTAAGCGCCCCCTATTTTTAAAATAAAGATAAGAAAATTATTGTTATGTATGTAAGTCACTTTTATCCAAAGTGACTTACAAGAATGTCTGCAATTAGTAGATATATTTGTGTTTCAGCCAACAAGCATAGCACTGAATAATAGTCATATCGCAGCCAAAAGTGCGTGTCAATGTCAAGTGCAATTAGTATAAGCGTGTAACATGTAGATCACCAATAGTGATGGGACTAATAGGAGAATCAAATTCCAAATAACTGGAAATTTTCACAAATCATTATCAGAGGCAAGCTTAAAGAGACACTGATAAACAAACATTTGCAGTCAAACACACACACAATTATTTACATAGTTATATATTATACATATATGTATAAAAGACCATAATCATTTAAACTCAGATAAAAAAGCATGACACCTGCTGTTAACATATTTACAGGTTTCAATGCACCTGAATACATGGTGGAACAACTACAGGCTAAGATAACAATTGATGATAGATACAAAGATAGAGCGAGAAATCTAGCCTTATCTTAGCCTTGGTGGTCCTTACCTCCTCAGTCTGGCTGGGGTGTGAGATGAGTATGTCCGCACTCTCTGTAGAGTTCATATGACCTGCAGGATGGGGAAGGGAAAGGGAGTGTTTGACTAGGAGCAGTTCCACTCTCCATTCACTGACTCTCATAACGAATCAGGGCCTAAACGACCACCTCTGCTAAAGTCTCTTTTTCTTTTTTTACCCCCTTACATGTATTTTTGTTGTTTGGAGAGACCAGTCTTATTTGTACTACATTTCTTACTGTAACTTGTAAATGGGTTGTCTCCATAACCGTCACAGACTATGAGGTTAATGACTGCTCTTGATTTGTTATATACTGATGAAATACTTTTAATTCTTATTAGGTTTCACAAAGAAATAGGGAAATAAAACAAAGTAATTTTTAGTTGTGTACCTTGTGTTTGGTTGGAGGGGGTGTGCTCTGTAAAAGTCACATGGTCTGATGCTGTGGATGTGATTGGCTCAGGAGCTGAAGAGATTACAAATTAAGCAGTAACGTCTTTATGCATGCTCAATAATGCAGGTAAGAAAATCACAGAAAGTTGTATCAGTTCATCTTGACACAACATTTATTGAAAGATAAGCATTTCATCACTCATCTAAGTGACCTCTTCAGTCTCAGCTGACTGCAGGTATCCCCACCTTTTTTTTTTTTTTTAAATTTATTTCTAGTTTTTCCCCTTATCCCACCCGATTAACCCAATGGCATATGGCCGGAGCTCTTGTCAAATAACTCCCCTGGCTCATGTTTCCACAGGAAGGAGATAGGCGTAACACCAGCTTCCTTCAAACTCCTGTCGGCTGCTCTCGCTATTTTACACGCTGGAGCCTCGCATGGATTGCATCACCTTCAAGCCGCGAAGGAGGCGTAGGGAGAATGCTTTCAGTTGCTTGGCTGTGGGCGCCCGGGTGGGCCAGAGGGGTCGCTGGAGAACGACGAGTCCCCGAACACTACACCCACTATCCCTCGGGTAAGGGTGGCCTAATGAATGCCTTACCCCGTGGACGCTCTGGCCATGACCGGTTATGGCCAGTCTGGGATAAGAACCTCCCAGCCACATGGCGAGCGGATCGCAAGAACGGCGGGTTATTCCGCTCGGCCACCAGAGCGACAGGTATCCCCACCTTTATAAACTGCCACTGTATTGTTTATAAGGGTGGCGATACCTGCAGTCAGTTGAAACTGAAGAGGTCGCTACTGCTACTCCTACTAATAACATGAAGCAGGGCAGATGGTTCCCACTGTGGAAGATACCCACTGTTTTGCGTAAAATAGGCAAGTTAAGTTCACAGATTGGCTAAGTTCTCTCTTTACGTCAGTTTCTCACCTTTCTCAACTGTCAACTTGATGTGATGCTTCTTATCGTTGAACCACCCCGGTATCTCCACTCTGCACCCATACGGTCCAGAGTCTGTATTTGTTACATTCTTGATGGTCAGAGACACGTCTCCTGATCTCACGTCTCCTAACAGCTGGAACCTGTCAGACTTTCTGGAACCTTTTATGACTTTGGTTCCATCAGTGGCGATGAGTAGATCACTGCAGCCGGAGTTGGGCAGATGTCCTTTCCCCCAGCATACCGGCAATTGTCCATGCTCCTTAATATTGTATTTACACGGCAGAGTGACATTCTGACCCTCCAATTCTGTCACCTCCTGGACATTGCACTCACAGACTGGGATATGAGAGGCAGAGAGAGTTAAAAAAAGGGGATGCTCCACAGACAGTGTGACATAACATGGTATTAAAAAATATAACAAAGGGAAATGCTCTAAATTACAGACTATTCTTTATGCAGAGATAACCAAGTAATATACAGGTAAAATAGATGTAATTGAATCTTGATGAGTGGTAATTACTGAATAATAGATGAGCAATTTAGAGTCTTTTCTATATCTCTAGCTTGCTTCCTTGTCATTATAATGTGATGTTAAATATAATGTACATCAAACACTGTATGGGATAAATTCATACCAAATCAAGTGTACCAAACACATGTATTTTGAATCCTTTGTGATAAATATTTATTAGCTGTTAAAGTGGGATAAAAGGTGAACATTTAATGTTCTGCTGAGTAACAGAACCATAGTAAATATAGCACCACATTCAATATTCACCTTATATTCAAGTTTAACTTCTAATTATTATATTAGATTATAGTAGATTATATTCAACAGTACATTATATTGACAAGGAAGCAAATTAGATATATAGAAAAGCCCATATATCTCATTATTTACTCAGTAATTACCACTCATAGTTATGTTACAACTACTTTAGAGAGAGAGAGAGCTAGATTTCACGTTATGTCGACGTGCTTCATGTGAGAAACCCTATTTACTTGGTAGATACAGTAGATTTTCATTCTGAATTCGATATGTGCCCTCAAAAAAGCTGCTGCTTATTTCAGTCAGCTGCTACAGCAAATTTAATGTCCAAGTTATGCTTCCTCATCGCTCCACATTTAAATACCCTTCCAAATGAGACCTGCACTACGAGCAAATTGAAACGACTAGTCTGAGGAAAGTACTGCTGTCATGAAAGTGAACCCCAATATGAGATGATGTTGAAAACTCATGTTTACAATTACACTTCTTATGTATTCTAGTATTGACAATATATATTTTTTAATCAAAATAGATAAAGTTATACAGTTTGTGGAAGACAGTACCTGTTAACAGACAGAGGAGAAGAAGCCACCGTAGGCTGGTCACCGTCTTCATGATGATGTGTTGTCATGACACCGTCTTTCAGGTACACTTTCTAGTTACATGCGACTTTTACAAATACACGCACACACAGCTAGACAGACACCACCAACAATACGGTGACTCATTAGAGATCAGTTTCCACACTGCAAAAAATGACAAGCCTAGCAAATGATTTTAGCCTGTTTCAACATCCACTTAGACTATCTTCCTTTTAATCATCTTTTTATGGATACCAATTGCATAAATTATGAGATTTAGATTGTCTGGTATCTTGTAAATTAGTATTGCTGATTTCAGAACTTATCTGTGTTAAATGGAAATTTTGGAAAAGAAACTGCAAACATCGTGAAACGGGAAGGGACATCATAAAACAAGAACGCTGCTAAAAAGTCTTTCACTTGTATGCTGAAGATGCTCTAACATCACCCTGAGGCGAGGAAATGGGTCCTACAACCTAGCAAAACGTCTGCAAAAATGTCCATAAAAATAATTCAAGTCAAAATACCTTAGAATAATTCAATAAGTTTGGACAGAGAGAAATCATCAGTAAATCATAAACCCTTCTAACCCGCCTGTTCAGTTTGTGTTGGAATGTGAAGGTTTAAATGAAAGATGCCCTTTTGTCTCCCTATCATCATTTCGCTGCCTCTGCGGTTGCTGGGACGAAAATGCTGTGCATGTTGTCCCGGATTCGGAGCCTATTATTATTATGAGCCTTTATGTAGGTCTATAATTTATCCATGATAAGAAACAAATGTCACAGGCTTTTATTATGTCACAAGAAGTGCATAGCTAAGACCTCATTCAACCAAATCCCTCAGGATTACAAAATGTATTGCTTTGTTATGGAAGAGTGCAGACCCCCCTCCTATCTCTATGTGGCATAAAGAAATTTCACCGTACATGGCTTCAGAAAAAAAAATGTTTAATCGCAAAAGAAAACCACATCTCATTGATAATTGCTGGGCCGGTTACAGGAATTACATGGGAAGTATCTCACAGTCTGTCGCTGGTTGATGATGTTTTGAATGTTATTTTTCCAATTGGACCCCTTTCTTCATCTTCATCCTTATTCATTTTACAATTATTGTTGTAACTATTCATTGCTTTTTTCCTACTTTTTTCTTACTTTCCTACTTTTTTCCTACTTTCTTACTATTTAATTCGCTTACTTATATGTGCATATATGTATGTTTAGTTTAGTTTATTGTTTATTTGACAGGGACAATGCACAATTTTACAATTGCACCAGAGTTAGCCGGCAGCTTATTTGCATCTGCAGTCCCTGAGCAGGCAAACAAACAATTAATACAGAAGTATATATATATATATGTTTATATATGTATATTATTATTATTGGGTTTTTTTTAGTTCTTTTCTTTCTGACTCCATTGCTTCTATTATGGCCCTTTTCTGGTGGAAGGGGTGGGGGGGACTGGTCTTAGGATATTGTTACCTTATCATGTTGGACCTTTTTTTTCCTCGTATTCTTGATAATTCAACTTTACATTTTCTAATGTAAACTACTGTGTATATGAGAAAACCAATCAAAATAAGCTTAAAAAAACACACCAAACCTTTTGGAAAATGTTTTTTTTATTATTAACAAATAACAAACAGTCCTGTAGAATAACAGAATCCTTAACGTTAATGCCGTTAATTAAACTGAAAGACAGGTGTTGCACTGCTATGCTGTCAATCTCAGCTCAGAGGAACGTCTGGCTGAGTCGTAACCGTGTCATGCCCCGCGGGCCGCCGAAGCTCAGAATATTCGCTGTTGATTACTACCGAAGCTCCAGAGGCCCCCCCCCCCCCAAAAAAAATATATTCAGGACCACCCCAGGCTGGAGTAGTGTCTTAATTTTTGTTTCAGAGCTGGACTCGTCATAGGTACCTTTTGCAGTAGTGTAGGAGAAGACACAGTAAGCTAAGCTAGGTTGGTAGTTTTCTCTTTTCCCCCTCCTGATGAGTGAAGGGGGTTCAGAGGGCCAAGGTTTAAGAGTTGTGGATTGCTACTGAATTTGAGCACAAATAACCAGGTTGACAGCGTGTGTTGTTTTTACTGTGTGCAAGCAGGTCACGAGAGGTTGTTAAAAATCCATCGATGATCTAATAGCACATGACTTTGTTTGCGACATGGTGTCTGATACTTCCTATGTGACGCTCGGATGGATCCGCTGCCTTTGAGTTTCACTTCACCACTTCAGGACCGTGTGTACACGTGTTTGTGTACTTCTGTGTGTTCTTCGTGTTACTGTCGAGTGTGTATGTGAATCGCTGAGGTAGATGGATATCGGTGTGTGATGAGCGTGGTATTGATTGTGTGTGAGTGAATGAGAGAGCGAGAGAGAGAGAGAGAGAGAGAGAGTAGCCAGCATTAGTTTTGTTTTTCGCAGAAGGAGGAGGCTGAGGTGATGAGCAGAAGGGTTGTGTCTGTCCTCAGTCAAAGTCAAATGTAATCAAGCTTTCCTGGTCATTGAATCCAAGCACATTTATGGGAAAGTAGAAAATAAAATACAAAAAGCCTCTCGTGAACCCACCCTTGGTTTTTCACCCCAACCCCAAATTCACACTCCTCTGTACAGGCTTGCCTTGCAGTGTGCTGTAAAAAGTGTTGCATCACTCAGATGTCGACACTTAGACTCAAAACAGACAAACTGCTTCTCATTGACGTAAGCACATATCATGATATTAGGAGGACAAATGACCTGCTGGACCGACAGCAGGGACCTCATTTATAACAAACTGCAAGGAAAAACGTTGTCTACCCCACATTTGTGACCTGTAGACAGTTACTTTGTTTTTTGTTTTGTTTTTGCTATTTTTTCATGGATTATCCTATATGAAAATATCCAGTATGACTCTCCGTTATCCTCCATGCTGAATAAATCCTCTAGGCGTTATTGTTTATTACATTTAGGGAGAGTTACGTTTTTCCAGGATGTGACTGAAACAGATTGAATCATACCAAGTTGCAACGCAGACTCGTGGTGAGGCCAACACGTAGTGCTGCTCCGCTTTTTCCGTTGAATGATGAAAGAGGATTATGGGGGTTTTATAAAGACGAAAAAAAACAGCTTAAATGTCGAGATTTGTGTTTTTATCTTCATAGCATAATTGTACTGCTGTTGCTTAAATGTAATGTTTAGGTATTGTTCCATAAAGGTGAGAAAATATAAAATGTACGTCCAGTGTGACGCAAACTCTTGACTGGAGATTCATACGCCGAAGCTAAAAGGTTGTTTTTATCCCTGGATGCTGCGTCTTTATGGGCCTGCACCAGGTTGATAACACCGTCAGGATAACACGGGCGGGATTGACCCACAAAGAACCAGTTTACGTCTCGAAGAAGGACTGAAATTAAATGTAGGATGGAGAACAGAGCTATAAATGAATCGCAAATCCTCTTTCCCATGGACAGTCAGCGGAAAGTGAGGTTAGTCAGCCATCTCACTTCCTTTTCTGCAGGGTCGGTGGCGGGCGTCTGGAGTGTGAAAGCCATGTGTCAAGACTGCTGCTAACTTCCTGCAGTAATAAAGGTGAAGGAGAAGAACGCCTCTCTTTGCTGTTAAGGAACTACAATGAACTGGGTCTGTAGTTACCCTCTCTTTCGTTCTTCTCTCTCTCCCTACACCACTCACTTGTATATTCTGTATATATTTTCTTGTTTGTTTGCTCTTGTTGTTCTTGTATATTAACTATATTGTATGTTTATTTATTTTTTTGGACAATTTTATTATCCTAGGATGCCTAACAACATCAGCCAAAAGAACTGCCGATGGAAACTAGCCTATTAGCTAACTCGGGTACATATACATTTGTTCTGAATGTTGGTTAATGTACATTGTCCCTTCCCAGATAAACGTTTAAACTAAACTCACACCTTCTGTTTTCCAGCACCCTTCAACCAATCACAATGGCATCTACTAAGTTTCTTAGCTGGAACGTGCGGGGCGTAGGTTCACCAGCTAAATCCTTAGTCACCTCTCCAGGATGCTTCCCAGCTTCTGTTTACTACCAGAAACTCACCTCACCGTATCTGAGCACCTCAAGCTTCAAGACAAATAGGATAATCAGGTCTTCTCTACACCACACAGCTCTAAAGAGGCGTCGCTATATTGGTTACCAAAAGCATCCCGTATCAGAATAATACGCCACCTCCAACACATAAGGTGCTACAGCATTACTAATGGAAGTATAGGAAACACAAAATTAACCATAGTTAATGTTTATGGCCCCAATGAGGACGACCCAAATCTTTTTCACACCATATTTTCAAAACTCGTGGCATTTGCAGACTCCAATAGTATGGTAGGAGAAGACTTTAACACAGCGCTCGACCCACATTTAGACTGCTTGCAGACTAGAGATAATCACAAGCCCTGGTGCTCTTCTGATGTTATAAAACCATACGAGTGGTCTTGGCAATTGTTGGAGATCAAACAGCCCACATAAGACAGATTGCTCATGTTCTTCATCACCCTGTAAAAGCTTCTCTAGAAGTGACTTTTTTATAAACAACTAACTCTATTGTATCTAAAATTACAAACCCTGAAATCAAATCCAGTTGTAATCTCTGATCACAGGCCGGTTAGTCTCAGCTTCATTAATGAAAGTAACCCAAACCCCTGCCAGGTGGCGGTTTAGCACCTCAGTTCCTAAAGACAGAGAATCGAACAAGTTCCTTTACAGGGAACGGGCATCATTCATCGATCTGCATGACAGAACCTTCCCCATCGGTCCTCTGGCCAACGGCCGAGGCAGATGTGAGAGGTGGTATTACTGTCCAGTGGATATTTTCCCCTTTCTGAGATCTTTATTTCATGTAATTTAATTTTTGTTATTTTGTAAAGCAATCACTTGGTTTCAAAAACACCATAGGTAGAGTTTTCTCTTCCTCTTGTTGTTTCGTTGTTATTGGTATTGCTGTTTCCTCATGGTGGCACCTCTGTGGTAAACGACTTTCATATCATTACAGTTGTACTTTTTGCTCACGCACATTTTTGTTTTTAACCTATCAGGGCAACAAGATTAATAAAGTTTGAACAAGTTAAGCAATTCTAAAATTATATCCTTTGTCTCGTACATAAACTATCCAGTAGTATTCAAACACAATACAGTCAAGTTTATTACTATTGTCCAAAATCCGAGTTTTTGTCAGTAGGCTTCACAGTTCCTCAGACAGAATGAGGTAAAGAACAGCTGTCCGGGTGGTGTAGCGGTCTATTCTGTTGCCTGCCTACACGGGGATCGGCGGTTCGAATCCCCATGTTACCTCCGGCTTAGTCGGGCGTCCCTACAGACACAACTGGCCGTGTCTGCAGGTGGGAAGCTGGATGTGGAGTAGTAGAGCTCCTCTGATCGGTCGGGGCGCCTGTTTGAGGGGGAGGGGGAACCAGGGGGAATGGCATGATCCTCCTACATGTCAGGTGAAAAGAAGTGGCTGGTGACTCCACATGTATCGGAGAAGGCATGGGGTAGTCTCAGCCCTGTCCGGATCAGCAGAGGGGGTGGAGCAGCGACCGGGACGGCTCAGAAGAGTGAGGTAATTGGCCAAGTACAATTGGTGAGAAAAAGAGGGAAAATCCAAAAAAAAAAAAGCACTAAAGAACAGCCTTTCTCCTTATTCCCTCCATTCAGATGACAGAGAAACTCAAGAGACACTTCAGGAAGATCAGAGGACGGATCCCTCTTCCAACATGCATTTTATAGATACCCGAAATGCCCGAGACGACCAGATAACAGGTTTGAAAATAAATTGTTTAATAATAACTTAGTGATGGTTAAAAAATGTAAAAGGGAAAAAAAGGGAGAGGTGGTGATGTTGGGACAGCACTGAATGCAGAAGAACATCAACCACCTCGTACTAAAGTCATCAGACATCAGTAACACCTCCACCTGGTGGCTACGCCTTTGCTTAACAGATGATGTTCATATGTATCCACAGTACAAGAGGCGCATGTCTGTTAAAAATCACACTGAACAAAGTACTGATGCAACTTCCATTACTGACCACTGTTTGTAGCCTGCACTTCATTTAACTGAGCTCATTCATGTGTATGATTGAGAGTATTTATAAGAAAAATTAAATGTATCCAACTTATTTATACGAGTACCACTGGTAACCTGTGCTCGCTTATATTGACTTCAGTCTCATTTGGAAGTGAGATTACTTTATCGAGAAAACAGTTTATCCAACTTAAAGGGTAATTCCGGTATTTTTAAACCTGGGCCCTGGTTCTGATTTCGCAAGTTAGATAAAAATGTTTTCCATTCCGTATCAGCAAAGGTCTCCCAGGTCCTGTTTAGATTTGAGGCCTGTCCCTGGTGCGTTATCAGCATGGAATAGCATTTAGATGTGTCCTGTCCTACTGCGAAAAGGGGAATATTTAATGTTGCTTTAAGGAGGCCAGAGTAAGATTGTATTCTGTTCTTACTCGATACACACTTCTTTATATATCATACAGTGTTCTCCTATCCTCTGCTGTTTAGCTGTAAATCTCTTCCTAAACATCAATTATAGGAAACCGCTTTATATACAAATACAAATGTATTCATGTTTTCTGTTCTGGGTGGTGGTGCCGAGTCCAAATGACAGACATCTTAACATCATAATGGTGTCTGAGATTGACAGAAAACATCTCATCTCATCATCAGCTGCTTCTCCGAGTTCGGGTTGCGGTGGTAGCAAGCTAAGTAGGGCACTCCAGACGTCCCTTTCCCCAGCAATGCCCTCCAGCTCCTCCTGGGGGATCCCAAGGCGTTCCCAGGCCAGATTGGACATATAGTCCCTCTAGCGAGTTCTGGGTCTACCCCAGGGTGTCCTCCCAGTTGGTACGTGCCCAGAAAACCTCCAAAGGAAGCATCCTAATCAGATGCTCAAACCACCTCAACTGGCTCCTTTCGACAAGGAGCAGCGGCTCTACTCCGAGCTCCCTCCGTATGTCCGAGTTCCTCACCCTATCTCTAAGGCTGAGCCCAGACACCCTACGGAGGAAACTCATTTCAGCCACTTGTATCCGCGATCTCACCCTTTCGGTCACTACTCAAAGCTCATGACCATAAGTGAGGGTTGGAACGAAGATTGACTGGTAAATTGAGAGCTTTGCCTTCCGGCTAAGCTCCCTCTTCACCACAATGGTCCAGTACAATGTCCACATTACTGCTGATGCTGCACCAGTCTGCCTGTCCATCTCATGATCCATCCTACCCTCACTTGTGAACAAGACCCCGAGATACTTGAACTCCTTCACTTGAGGCAAAAACTCATCCCCAACTCGGAGGGAGCAATCCACCATTTTCTGGTAGAGAACCATGGCCTCAGACTTGGAGGTGCTGACTCTCATCCCGGCCATTTCACACTCAGCTGTAAACCACCCAAGTGCGTGCTGGAGGTCGCATTCTGATGAAGCCAGCAAAAACCACATTATCTTCGAAGAGCAGAGATGCAATTCTGAGGTTCCCAAAATGGACGCACTCCTCACCTTGGCTGTGCCTTGAGATCCTGTCCATGAATATCGCAAACAGAATCGGAGAAAGGGGCCAACCTTGACAGAGTCCGACACCCACCGAAAATGTGTTCGACTTTGTGCCTAGAATGCGGACACAGCTCTCACTTTGGTTATACAAGGACCGGATGGCTTGTAGCAACTGCCCTGGTACTCCATACTCTGGCAGTGCCCCCAGATACATGGTCCTAAGCCTTCCCAAAGTCCACAAAACACAGGTAGACTGGCTGGTCAAACTCCCATGCCCCCCTCAGCACTTCTGCAAGGGTAAGAGTTGGTCCGTTGTTCCACGGCCAGGGCAGAATCTGTGTCGTTCCGACAATCGGTCGGGGGCCTCCTTTCCAGCACCCTAGAGTAGACTTTCCCAGGGAGGCTGAGCAGTGTGATGCCCCGATAATTGGAGCGGTCCCCTCCGGAGACACTTTTCTTTTATTTATTTGTTTGATTGGACTTCTTATACTGTGTGCTATTTCACTTTAAAATGAGTGTTTTTATGATTAAAAACTCATAGCATATTGGCTGTGAGTTAAATGCTGATTAAACTTCATTAGCTGGAAAGAAAAAAAAATAATGAAAACTCATCAATCAGTCTCTTACAGACAGACAATACATCACAGTGTAGTTTATAATTCACAGCATATTACACATGTTGACATACACAGCAGCATAACGTGTTATCCTGTGTGCTGTTTTTGAATTGGCTTATGTAACCTCATCTGTGTTGATGTTGAGCTTGGACGTACAGTTTATTCTGCTCTGGTTCTGTGTGGAGAACATCTCCACCCAGTCACCTGTATAGTCTTATGAATATGTTGATGACCTGTAAATGGAAACACACACACAGTGTTGATGCTACAGGTGGTAGATACCCTCCAGATCAGAGGCAGTCTGTCTTCTGAAGGTCTCGTCTCTGTGTTTGGATCTCAACAGCCCTGAAAATACACACAATCTGTTATCTTCTTTGTGTGTGTGTGTGTGTGTGTATGTGTGTGATTGTAGATCGGGGGTTTGACTGACTGTAGGCAGTGAGCAGTAGCAGGGCTGGGATGAAGACGACAAATGCCAGTCTGAGTGTGTTTCCTAAGAAAGCCTCCAGTCTGTGAAGATGAAGGGAGGCTTCCTCCTGGTCGAGCACAAGTAAGTGTTACAGACAACAACATCAACACCACCAATGCTACCAATACATTTTTGCAGAAATTTAAAACAAAATAAAATGATTGTTAAAAAAGCAAAGTTTCTACATGTTGGATGTGGGACACCAATCCTCCACCTATTCTATTCTTTCATTTGGCTGGAGTGCAGCTAGAGATACAGGGAGAAAGTCTGGACCAGGTCCCATTATGTGGCCTGAGTTACCGGTGATCATAAAAAAATATATTTTGAATAAACTCATTATGTTCGAACATCAAGACACAGTAAATAAACTAACTAACATCTACCCAAACTGATTTAAATCATAGTCCTGAATATGAATGTGGTTGCTGTTGCGGACACAGATAGCTGGCTAAACTTCAGATGTCAAAGCAGAGAAGTTGAATAAATGGTACCTTAGGGGTCTTGACCTGCGCCACCTTGGGCACCATAGTCTCCTCCCCTGCGACATCACTTCCTGTATAACCTATGAAACAGGGATCTCAAAGTATTTAGAAATTGCATTTGAAACAAGAAGACCTTAATGAATCATACAAGAATACTTTTTTGGCAAGGTTTTAAACATTAATAAATGATATTTTATAACTAGTACGTCCAGGAAAGGTTTCCGGACAGGATCTTGCTTCATTATCTTCTAGTTTCACACATCTGGATGGGTTCAATTCAGTCAACTTAGTTCCAACTTGAGGAGCAGTTGCTCCATGACATGTGCTATACAAATGAAGTCTGGTTGATTGATCGATCAAGTGATCAATCAGTTGATTGTCTTTATGCATAATCCAGGTGAGGAAATCATAGAAAGTTGAATCAGTTCATCTGGATGGAATCTATTCGTCTCTCAATAAACATTATGTCCAAAAGCACTGATTCAGCTTTCTGTGATCAGTTGATTGATTGACTGATTGAAGCAGGGTTCCCAGAGCTCCAGCTCAGAGCCATCCTGTACATTTATCTCTGTGATAAAACTGTACACTTACATGAATAACAAATCCAGTGGGTGTTGTTTATAAATGAACATAAAATCACGGCCACATTTAATTCGTTTACAGCATGAACACTCAGATCATTCCTCACTGAGATTTACAAACTGTTCTCCGGTGTGTCTGTAGCAGTCCTCATGATGGAAACAACCAGGAAGAAAACTAACGATCAGACTATCCCCACTTCAGGAGAAATACAACCGGACCCCTCTCTTTATTCTTCCTCCTATCCACATCCCTCTTCTAATTTCTACCCATTCTCTCTCACGATCTCTGTCTCACTCGCAATCTCTCTCTCATTCTCTATATCACCTGAGCCCATCTTTATCATACATGCTATTATCAATGTAAAGTGAATAAAAACGTTTTGGATGGCAGGACATGGAAGGATAGAAAAGTAGGGTTGTAACCAAACTTTGCCCTTTATCGTTAACCACCATTACACGGCATGTGAACAAGGCACATAATCCACAACCCCTCCAATGAAGCCGCCCACTGGCCAATGGTAAAATAGAGAATAAATACGGTCAGCTCCCAGTACCTCACAATGGAAGACTGGTTGTACCAGGCGTGTGTGCAGTGGCATGGTGCGAGATCGTTCAGTACTCACTGGGAGTCGTATAGGAGGTGGTCTCCGCCTCCATGTGAGTAACCACTGGTGTTTGTATGAAGGGCTTACTGGGAACTGGGAGCTGTGGGTCAGCGGTCACGCCACCTGCTAGAGGAAACCAGATTATAATTATTGTTCTTATTTTCTTACAGATGGATTACGATGTTAATATTAAGCATTTTACGTTTTGGGGGGTAAAGTCTTTTTAGATAACTTATTAAAAGGTTTTTCAGATATCAGATTAATCTTTATTGAATTTTTTTTAGCATAGTATTTATTGAAAGTATGAGCACAAGGTTTTCTTAGAGTGTTATGTGAAATTACATAGTTTAGAATCATCTAGAATATCTTAAAATAAAAAATTTCAAACTAACTTAGAATCTAATTGATGGTCAGAGTTTATCAGCTAAAAACATTAATGTACCACGAGCATAAAAACACAACATTAAAAAAAAAGGTTTTTTGGATTCCCCCTGCCCCCTTTTTCTCCCCAATTGTACTTGGCCAATTACCCCACTCTTCCGAGCCATCCTGGTCACTGCTCCACCCCCCTCTGCCGATCCGGGGAGGGCTGCAGACTACTATATGCCTCCTCCGACACATGTGGAGTCGCCAGCCACTTCTTTTCACCTGACAGTGAGGAGTTTCACCAGGGGGACGTGGCGCGTGGGAGGATCTCGCTATTCCCCCCAGTTCCCCCTCCCCCCTGAACGGGCGCCCTACTGACCAGAGAAGGCGCTGGTGCAGCAACCAGGGCAAATACCCACATCCGGCTTTCCACCCGCAGACACGGCCAATTGTGTCTGTAGGGACGCCCGACCAAGCCAGAGGTAACACGGGGATTTGAACCGCCGATCCCTGTGTTGGTAGGCAACAGAATAGACCACTACACCTACAGATTTTGCTGTTTTATTTTTTTAATCTATTATTACTATTGCTAGTTTTAACATTGTTAAAATTATTTACATTTAATTGCTTCTCTAGTGAAAAGGTGTTGTCTTACCGTTTACGATAATGAGGTGAATGGAGGATGTCTGGTCATTGAAGAGGCCGGGCAACTGGATCCTGCAGTGGTAGAAACCAGAGTCTGACAGTCTGGTCTGATGGATGGACAGAGACACATCACCCTGCGACACCCTGGAGGATAAAGTGTACCTGGGGAGAAGAAAAGAGACCAGAAGAGGACATGTGATGCTTCTTCTTCTCTGGCCATCTATTAAAGTGATACTGACATCAAAATCTGAAAATTCCTATTGATAGGCTACGTTCCGAGTTGGAATGTGACCACGGAGAAATTCAGTGGCCAAAACAGCGCGTCTGCAGCCGCTGGAGAGAGATCCCAGAAAATTTAACCTGGAAAATGTGACCCTCTCCCCCTTTAATGTTGTTGTGTATGCAATGTCATGTATGTGAAATATGCTTGGTTGGAACAACTATTGGCCTCAAAGGGGCAGTTAGGGCACAGTTAGTGACAGGTAGCAAGCAATTAAAATGCTCTGCTGTGATTGGCTCTGGACATGTCAGGTGATATGTTATGTGGCCTGCTATTGGTTGCTGTGAACGTCATGTGATGTTTACACTGCACAGTGTAGGGTGTTTTGGGCTCAGTGTTCAATGTACATTTTGTTAGCACATGTTTAATAGCGTTTGTAAAGTTTTTGAATATTGTGTTCCGGGTGGTGAGTACATAGTACTTTAAAGAGTTGTTTTACAAATATTGTCATTGAGTGCATTAACTTTTGATAAGTTTAATAAACTTTGGGTTGAATGCCAAGGGCCCCACCAGTTCGGGGGAGGGGTAGGAGGTCCAGGGCTCAAATAAATGAGGCTAATAGGGTAGCCATGGTAGAGAGGTGGGCTAATTATACTGAGAAAGAATTGGCTGAAGCTAATGATGTGGCCAGATTGGCCATGGCACAAAGAAGATCCCAGTTATATATGCATTTTTGCAAAAATGCACTTATGATCCTAATTTTTTTTGGAGGTGGTAGGTATTGTTCCAGAGAGGACCAGAAAAATAGCAGAAAATTAAAATATGCATTTTTCTAAAAATGGCTAAAAACCACTTTTCTTGGCATTTGGGGGGAGGGAGTTGGAGTGGGGGGGGTTTAGGGGCAGGGGGAAGGCGGTTAGCTGACAGGATGAAGAGGAGGGAGATTTAGACGGGTGGAAAACCAAACCGCTACATTGTAGCGGGGTTCTTCTAGTAGTATATATATATATTCATTCATTTATCTTCAGCCACTTCTCCGGGGTAGGGTCGCGGTGGCAGCAAGCCAAGTTGGGCACTCCAGATGTCCCTCTCCCCCAGCAATGCCCTCCAGCGCCTCTTGGGGGATCCCAAGGCGTTCCCAGGCCAGGTTGGACATGTAGTGCCTCCAGCGAGTTTAAATATATATATGTGTGTGTTTATTAAGACAGATGTAGGAAAAACTTTAATACATAGTAGTACAAGGCTGTTTGGTGCGTCACGCACTCATCAGCTGTACAGTTGGCTAAACAAAGAAAAAAAAATATAGACTACATGATTATGGGGTCCCAATGAACCTACATGTCTATCTATCTATCTATCTATGTATGTATCCATCCATACCTGGATGACTTCCTGTAGAGAACTGTAGTTCCAGAAGTGTCTATCACGGCTCGTTGGCAGGTGAACACTGTGGGTTGGCCCCTGCCCCAGCACACCCCCACGCCGTCCTGGCTCATCGCCGTGGAGTGGCAGGGCAACGTCACCGTCCTGCCTGCCACGCCCACCACCGTCTCCATGTGGGCCAAGACGCAGCCTGGAGGATAACGCAACGCCCACTTCAATTCAACATACAGCTCAGATTACACAACACAACAAGATTTAGATGTAATGGAAATTTATACATAACTTCTCTGACTCACACACACAACGTAACCACCCACACACACACCCACACCTGTCATTCTGTATGCGCAAAATGAATTGACTCTCGCCAGCCTAACATGGACTCTTATTTATAGGTTTATAGAACAAGTGTACTTATTTTGCACCCAAACATCATTAAAACATTGTCATGTGTTGTTTGAAATCTCACAGACAAAAACCTGGTTTGGCCGCTTATTAATGAGAAACGTATAACAAATCATTACATTTATATAGCGCTTTGCTGAAACCTCTCTGAGCTTCAACCCGGAGGAAAGAAAATCTCAATATTTTTTCTTTTCTAAAAGATTGGCCCCATTGGACTATCTTAAAATCCACTGAAGACATCACTTTAATGAGTTCTGAGTGGAAAGAAAGTGAACCTGTCATTGAATTAATTCATAAATATTGGCAACTTTGTAATCAAAATGACTGGCCAGAAAAAAATATATGCTGATGATTAAAGCATGCTTAAGTCTTCGGTCATTCTGTATATTCTCATATTGTAGTAGATTTATTCTGCTGTCATATAGTCACATCTGGTCTGCTCTCTGTGTGAGGGTCATTTTACATATTGTCTCACTCAGTCGGTCATGTTATGAAACCGTCTTGTGTGTCAACAGTAGTGAATCACATATTTCCTCTGTGCCTGCTGCTTTTCACTTTTACCATAGAAAAACCTTAAATTCACCTCACAACTCACCTATCAGGGCGTAGACAGCAGTGAAGGTGTAGATCCAGGCTGAGGGCATTCTTGGTACCGTGGGTTCCTGTCTGACAGACAGACAGAGATGCAGGCAGAGACACACAGTTTAAATGGAGCTACTTCCTCTTTCCAGCATGGAGATATTTTTAGAAAGACAGAAGGCTGTTTACTGAAATTATCCTGATAAAAAAAAGCAAAATACAGCCTCTCCATGATGAATGATGGTCCGTTCCGTGGTGAAGAGCCACGCCCCCCTCGTGGTAATCCTGTTAACATTATCAGGAGACAACAGAGCAGAACACAGCGGATCTAAAGGAGTAAACCTCGATAATAAATCCTGCTATTCCTATGGGTAGCAGTAGACCTAGGCGCATTCATCGATAAACTGAAGTTATGGACCGGGAGATATCTTGGCTTCGCAGAGGATCAATGTATCTTGACAATGGAAAGGCACAAAATCTCCAGTTAGCGGAGAACCATAGAACTTCATGTAGAGTAGTGTCACATGCTTTAAACAAACATACACAACTGAAACCCTATGGGTCGCCCTCACGGACAACCTAGGTGAGGAGGAGGTGAGGCGGTGTACTTGGCCAATTACTCCACCCTTCCGAGCCTTTCTTCCTGGTCGCTGCTCTACCCCATCTGCCTATCCGGGGTGGGCTGCAGACTACCACATGCCTCCTCCGGTACATGTGGAGTTGCCAGCCGCTTCTTTTCACCTGACAGTGAGGAGTTTCGCCAGGGGGACGCAGCGTGTGGGAGGATCACGCTATTTCCCCCTGTTCTAGTTCCCCCCTGAACAGGCGCCCGACCGACCAGAGGAGGCGCTAGTGAAGTGACCAGGACACATACCCACATCAGGCTTCCCACCGGCAGACACGGCCAATTGTGTCTGTAGGGACGCCCGTTCAAGCCGGAGGTAACACGGGGATTCGAACCTACGATCCTCGTGTTGGTAGGCAACAGAATAGACCGCCACGCCACCCGGACGCCCCTCCAGCAATGACTGATTTGCCAGAGCTGAAGTTCCGTGTGACGCAAGTGTTTGCATGCCTCCGATTGTCTTGTCTTCAGGGCTTTCTGCTAGAAAGCTTCCGGGCTTGGAAGCTATGGCAGAAATACCTAAGAAGCGTCCAAGAAAGGTTACCGATGTTCCAGAAAAAAAAACAAAAACAAAACTCGGTGTTCAGAGGAAGGATTAAAGACAAAAAAAGAAAGCGATCGACGGCGAGGACAAACATGGATAACCATTGGTGGAGCTTTTCCTCGCTGGAGAGCGCTGAAAGAAGAGATGTAATTACTCTCACTGCCAAAGGGGGAGACAAACTTCCACACATGTTTAAAACCTTCCGTATCCCCGCTCCTAAATGCCTCATCCTTTTCCAAACAAAGCCGTCTGAATTTAGCCGTTAACCAGGGCTTATCATTGTTATAATACACCCTGGTGTGTATTGGTATACAGCTATCTTCACAGACGCCGATGTACGATGTCACAGCCGTCGGTAGCCGTCTTAAGTCTCACTTATGCATCCTTTATGTAGGAAAATAAAGACGTCTACTTCAAACCTTCACTGCCCACATACTTCCATGCGTCCTTTACGTTGGCGTGGAAGTTAAGCAATACATCCAGTAGAGGGCAGTCCAGAGTCAAAAGTTTCCGACAACAACAAACATGGCAATAGTGGAGGAAATCATTATAATATACCTGTTAAGGAAGAGCCAAAAACGGAGGCAGCGTTGTAGACGGTGGTGGTCTGTGAGGCCATTATCACCATATAAATGTTTAAAATTTCTCACCAACTCGTACAACCTCTCCTCAAACAGTTCCACCATTTTGAAATGTCTTCGTCGTGTCCCGCTGGTCTCTCTTTGAACTATTGGCTGCACTGCCCCCCCACGATTTCCGGTGGTACTGCACCGTTTCGTCCCTATCCGTAAGCTTTCGGAAAACCGTGCACAAGTAGACAAAATGAAAGCAGAGTACAGACAAAAGGCTCTGTCCGTATTCGTATTTAACGTTGAGAATAAATGAGGCATTAAACATCTGCCAGCCCATGCTGTCCAGACACAAACGCAGATCATCTGCTGCTTTGCCGCGCCACTTCAACTTCCTGCCTGTGCGCGGGGATCAGATGACCCACGAAGTGGTCGGAGGTTCCCAGCGCAGCGTGGGGAAGGGAGTGATGGGTGGTGGTGTAGCAACGATCCGGTGTTCTCCTCTCTGTTCGGACAGTTAATAAACTGCCTTTATTTTGGGAGTTCATGACTTAAGTTCCCTTTATTAAAGTCCCTGAGGACAATAACAAGGGTGTCCGGGTTGTTTCACTCCCCATCCAGTATCTGATCAGCGAGCAGCCGCTGCGCGTCCTGCACGGTAGCTTGCGGTAATTGTAAACACCGACCAGAATGGATGCTGCGAACTCACGGGCGGAACAGAAGGGGTTTCATTCGATGTTAAATGATTCCAGATCAGGAGAACATGTCTGCAAAATCAGTTACGTCCCTGCACAGGCCGTTGTTGGTAAATAAGGGGTTACCGCTTTAAGAGCAAGATCTGGGGTCGGACTCTGATTGGTTGGTAGGGAGGGGCGAATGAGGAAGTTGTTGATTTGACCAACTGACTCGTTGGAAAGGTGGCACCTTATGAGCCAGGTTGAAAGTCGCTGAGCTCTTCAGTACTATGACCCAATCTACTGCAAATGTTTGTCTATTGAGACTGCACGGCTGTGTGCTTGTTATTTTGTATCTACCAGTAAAGGACAGAGGTGGACAAAGTCCGCAACTCGATTACTTGAGTCAAGGTATACTCCTGGTCAAATATTACTCCAATACAAGGGAACGTTGTTTAGTCAATTTCTTATTTGAGTTACAGTACTGCAGAACTTGGTTTTAAAAATACTTAGGTATTCAAAATTATACAAGCCATCCGGTCCTCGTATAACCAAAGTGAGAGCTGTGTCCATATTCTTGGCACAATCTCAAACACGTTTATGGTGGGTGTCGGACTCCGCCAAGGTTGTCCCTTGTCTCTGATTCAGTTTGTGATATTCATGGACAGGATCTCAAGGTGCAGCCAAAGTGAGGAGTGTGTCCGTTTTGGGAACCTCAGAATTGCATCTCTGCTCTTCGCAGATGATGTGGTTTTGTTGGCTTCATCAGAACGCGACCTCCAGCGCGCACTGGGGAGGTTTGCAGCTGAATTTGAAATGGCCGGGATGAGAGTCAGCACCTCCAAGTCTGAGGCCATGGTTCTCTACCGCAAAATGGTGGATTGCTCACTCCGGGTTGGGGATGACTTGTTGCCTCAAGTGAAGGAGTTCAAGTATATCTTGGAGCGAGAGCGGGAGCTTGACAGGTGGATTGGTGCAGCATCAGCAGTAATGCAGACGTTGTACCGGACCGTTGTGGTGAAGAGGGGGCTGAGCCAGAAGGCAAAGCTCTCAATTTACCATTCAATACTCGTTCCAACCCTCACCTATGTTCATGAGCTTTGGGTAGTGACTGAAAGGGTGAGATCGCGGATACAAGGGGCTGAAATGAGTTTCCTCCGTAGGGCGTCTGGGCTCAGCCTTAGAGATAGGGCCCAGACAGCAAAATTGCTGTGGCCCGGACCCGTCCCACACAGACACTTTCATCCGGCCCACATACCGCGTGGAATGATGGCACTTGGGCGGTCCGCTCCTGTTTGCCAGATCTGGGCCAGAACCAAGCCATAACAATGCCGCATGTGCCACATATTTGACAAAGGTGGCCCATATATATATATATATATATATATATATATATATATATATATATATATATATATATATATATATATTCGAGCCATAGTCACCATTTACCACAGAGGCCACTTCAGGGTCACCTACAGATTACATGTTGCCGAGAGCACAGCATCTTTACCAAAAAAAGGCCCACATTTGATTTGGCATATTTGGGCCATGTTTGCTATTATACATGTGGTCCACTTCAGGCTCACATCCATTTTTTCAGGGGCAGAAGAAGGCCATCAGTGCCGCATCATAGCCTGAAGTAGCCCACATCCAGATGCTATCTGGGGCTGAGGAGCTCAGACATCCGGAGGAAGCTCGGAGTAGAGCTGCTGCTCCTTCGCGTTGAAAGGAGCCAGCTGAGGTGGTTCGGCCTTCTTTGGAGGTTTTCTTGGCACGTCCAACTGGTAGGAGACACCGGGGTAGGCCCAGAACTCACTGGAGGGACCACATGTCCAATCTGGCCTGGGCCCCAGGAGAAGCTGGAGCTTTCCTGTCCTGTACAATGCTTCCCTGTCCATTTACAGGGATGATAATAATAATTTTTAAAAAAAAAGATGCATAGAGGCAGATCTCCGAGGTTGTTGGCTGCAGCCAGCGACACACAGCGGCTTGGTGACATACAGTGATAAAGCCGCTTCCGGTGCGAGCGCAGGGTAACGGGGACCTTCATAGGAATGTAGTGGAGTCAAAAGTACGATATTTGTCTTTAAAATGTAGTGGAGTAAAAGTAATGTTTAAAAAAAAAAACCCAAAAACCCTCAAGTACAGATACTCGAAAAATGTACTTAAGTACAGTACTCAAGCAAATGTTCTTCGTTACTGTCCACCCCTGGCAATGGATGTGGCTGAAATAGCAGAACCCACTTTTTATATGGAGTGTCCACATCCATCCATCCATCACCTGAACCGCTTATCCTGCTCTGAGGGTCACAGGGATGCTGGAGCCTATCCCAGCAGTCATTGGGCGGCAGGTGGGGAGACACCCTGGACAGGCCGCCAGGCCATCACACAGGGCCCACACACACACACACCTCGGGACAATTTAGTACGGCCAATTTACCTGACCCGAATGTCTTTGGGCTGTGGGAGGAAACTGGAGCACCCGGAGGAAACCCACGCAGAAACGGGGAGAACATGCAAACTCCACACAGAGGACGCCCCGGGACGACCTCCAAGGTTGGACTACCCCGGGGCTTGAACCCAAGACCTTCTTGCTGTGAGGCGACTGTGCACTGCGCCACCGTGCCGCTGGGTGTCCACATACTTTGGCCTGAAAGTGTATTCTTACTATGTCTCAAATTTCTGCCACTGATTATTTGAAGTCTTTTATCAGAAAGCCCCAAAACGCTTCACAAAGTAAGTCAAAGTCACCTTTTACCTATTTAATACAAGAGCAGGAGAGATTAACTGTGAAGATAAAACAACTTTTTATTAAATTTGGTGGCCAGTACATCTTTTTGCCCCTCACGTATTCCTAGTCTTCTCATTAATGAACACAAGGACCACATTTAGTGACAACTGTGCGAGTTTTTGATGGGTTTTGACCATCTCCGTACTAGCGCATGCCCAATTTATGGTCACATCAACTTCCCTGAATAGATCGGGTCATGTTGTTATGCTATTGTCAGTATTACGATGACCAGCGGCCATGCGACGTATCCAACTGGACTTTGAACATGAAAGTACATGAAGTACTATACAAAGTACAAAAGTATGCCCCACCAGTTGCACATGTGGACCAAAACCACAGGGGGAAAAATATGACTTTACAAAGCAAAGTTGTCATTCGTGACATCGCCATCATGTGGACAAACGAGGTCACATATTCATGGGAGAGCTTGTTTGTAGTTTATCTAAGTTCTAGCAAATCTGAGGTTTCCCATCTGCACCATCTCACAGAGAATTACAGAAATGGTAGAAAAATAGCAACAATTGCAACAACAACAACTACTACTACTACTACTTATTCACTTTTACTATTTTAACTGATCAGCAGTGTATGTCCTTTTAGAGCCACTAGAGGGAGACGACAAACCACTTTCTTTACAACAGTACCAACGTATACGCGTCTCTCTCTCTCGCTGTCACACGCGCGCACGCGCACAGACACGTTTGCGTAGCTATCCTTATTAGGACATTGTATTGACGTCCATTCATTGTGGACAGCCTAACCCAAACCTTCACCAGGACGTCAGAAATGAAGTTTTGCCTCATTAGGACCGGGCTTTGGTCCCCATGAGGACTGCTGGTCCCAACAAGGTTAGTGTTTATACCGGAAAAGGTCTCCAAAAAGCAACAAAAAACACGCACGCGCACTCAAACACACACTCACACACACATTATTCTAATTTTTTTCTGTCCTTTGAATATTTTACAGTGTTTTTGTTCCATCCAGTGTAGAGAATGTGTTTTGCACATTAAAGAACAAGTATGCACTCGTTTTTAACCCAATCCGCGTCTCCTGATATGTATAAAAGGGAAGGGCAAAAAAAAAAGGGGGGGGGGTGTAGATACAGAGGACAGTCAGTTCTGCCATCCCAGACCCCCTGCAACATGTGGTGGTCCGAGCTAAGTGGATGATCAGACAGTAGCATTGACCATGGTCCCCTGCAGCAGGTAGACGTTCAGAGACCTCGCCAGAAACACAGCAGCAGACCGAGGATTGGCAGCAGGGCTGCAGACTGCCGGTCTCGGAGATGTGGAGGCTGATTTGGCTGTCGCTTCTTCACTGGATGACTGCCAAGACATAAACTAATATTTTCTCATCCTCGATGGTTAAACTCTTTACAGCTGCAGTTATTTCAGATTCATGGTCCAACTGTCATGTCAGCCGGTGTCCGGTTACACAACGTGATGGTAACAAATTAATGTACTCCCTCCAGCCAATCAGAATCAGGAGTACTCTGGGGTTACATCACAAAGCTGCTGCCAATTCCTGACCTGCTTATGAACAACGGCAGCTGTTTTCCTGTGCTGCTCCAGACGGACAAGAGGCACGGCTGAAAACATTCCCTTTAAATAGCTCTCCTGTATCAGAGCAGAGACTAGACGTTCATCAATACATCAACATATACTTCTCTTCATTCACTTTCCCGTTCCCTCTCCTGTCCCCCCCCCCCCCATTTTTCTATTTTTTTTCTTTCTATTTATCCTCCTGTCCTCATATTTCCTGCCTCCGTGGAGAGCAGACACAGAAGTTTGGTCTCACTTCCTCGTCCACGGGACGGTGAGGTCACAGAGATGCTGACGGCAGCCTTCCACAGTTTAATTCTGGAGCTGCTAACGTTCACGCAGACCGCGTGACTCATGACAAACATGTGGTCACCACCGCCAACACCACAAAACCAGAGACATGCAGCCAAAACATGTCCATCGGGCCCGGCTCGCAAACGGTCGTTCTGGACGTATTTCATGGAGGACATCGGAGAAACTCAGCTTCCATCAACACAACTGGAGCTAGGCCTGCCTCTGTGTAGAATACAAGACAACTGCAATGACACCACGGCCAGAAAAACCCATTCACAAGTCAAATGTATAGATGCGTTTAGTTCTGTCTGTTACCGATAACTGTTACCGATAACTGTTACCGGTAACTGTTACTGATTACTGTTACTGATTACTGTTACTGATAGCTGTTACTGATAGCTGTTACTGATTACTGATAACGGTTAGTGATAACTGTAAATGCTGGACTTCATGACTGTGACACACACACACACACTCTTTCTCTCTCTCTCTCACACACACACACACACACACACACACACTCTCACACACACACACTCTTTCTCTCTCTCTCACACACACACACACACACTCTCTCTCTCTCACACACACACACACACTCTTTCTCTCACACACACACACACACACACACTCTCTCTCTCTCACACACACACACTCTCTCTCTCTCTCTCTCTCACACACACACACACACTTTCTCTCTCTCTCTCACACACACACACACACACACACACACACACACACACACACACACACACACACACACACACACACACACAGGTTTCCAAGGATCACAAGACAAAAAGCCGCTCTACGCTGGTCAAACCAGAGATAAAAACTCTGTGGGGAAAACATCTTTATCTACCATCTAAATTAAAGTGCCTGGAGATAAGCACACCAGCCAACACACACACACACACACACACACACAGACTCTGTGACGGCCCCGCTGCTCTCACCAGGACCTCTTCTGGCTCTGTTGTCTCTGCAAGCTCCACCCATTACCTGGTCCCAGCGTTCCCAGTATTCCAGCTGACAAACCAGGCCGACAGTGTCGAGGATGTTTTAGGTCCAGAAACTCACGTTTGGCGCTTACCGGCCGTAACATCCTGGACCGACCGGATGGAGCGAGCAGTTTTAATTATTGCTGAATATGGAAGGTCACGAAAGGCTGCCCAGATTAACGACCCTTGAAATGATTCTAATTTCTTGTATTGCTGGCACGGTGGCGCAGTGGTTAGTGCCGTCGCCTCGCAGCAGGAAGGTCCTGGGTTCGAGCCTCAGGGTTGTCCCAAGTCGCCTTTCTTTGTGGAGTTTGTACGTTCTCCCCGTGTATGCATGGGTTTCCTCCGGGTGCCCCGGTTTCCTCCCACAGTCCAAAGACATGTAGGTCAGGTGAATCGGCCGTACTGAATTGTCCCTAGGTGAGTGTGTGTGCATGTACATGTTTTTCTATCCTAATGTGGACCAAATGTCCTCAATAGGATAGAAAAACCAGAAACCACCTACCTTGTGTGGACATTTTAGAGGTCCCCACAAGTAAAAGGGTCTATTTTAGGGTTAGGACTTGGTTTTAGGGTTAAGGTTAGGATTAGGGTTAGGTTAAGGGTTAGGGTTAGGCGTGTAGTTTGCGTGTTTAAGGTTAGGGTTAAGGGCTAGGAAATGAATGTAGTCAATGAGGGGTCCTTATAAGGATAGTGAAACGAGTGTGTGTGTGTGGGCCCTATGATGGCCTGGCGGCCTGTCCAGGGTGTCTCCCTGCCTGCCACCCAATGACTGCTGGGATAGGCTCCAGCATCCTGTGACCCCGATTGGGATGAGTGGTTTGGATAATGGATGATGGATAATTTCTAGTATTGATGTCAGAAACAGAATCAGTTGATGTTGCCTGCCTTATGACACCAGTATCTAAACTTGCTTTCTGAGAAGTCACCGTTCGTATCTCCCTGTGCTTCAGTCCCTAAAGTCAGTGGAAAGATGCTCAGAAATGTGATTCGATCGCTTCAAACGTCACCTGTACGGAAACATTTAGCTTGAGGGGCCCCATGAAAAAAAGGAATATTTAGAAATTTTGAAGTCTGTCTCTCGTTCTTACTCAGTGTTCATGTAGTCCAAATGTAGGTTTCATATTCACAGTCATCCATCCTTCTCTTCATACTGGACACACAGCTCCAGCTTCTCATCCACGCTTCAATGTAATGAATGGAGGACAAATCCACAATCCTCCTCAAGTGTAAGAGAACATTCCACGGTTCAGACGAAGCTAACATGATGCTACCGCAGCCTGTCCTACTGAATACAGTTGCCACTGTGTATATTTACACTGACTTTTATTGTTACATTCTCTTAGTGTTTGGTGTCGCGGTGGAGCGCCCCCTGCTGGTAATCTCTTGTAGGTCGTTTTGTAGGAAGTAACGGTAGGAAACCATGTGTTTGCTTTGAGAATATTGATGAAGTATAGAGAAGGTCAGGAGTTACATTGTTCTTTGTGGCTTTAGAGCAGTGGTTCTCAAACTTTTCTGTCCCCCTTTGGAGGAAGAAAAATTTTCATGCCCCCCACCCCATTATGGTGACAAAATGGGCCAAGTTTAACTTTGTTTGAATAACATCAAGATCATGAACATTCCTTTCAGCTTTCTTTCACTAATTTCTGTTGTACAAATAACAAACGCAAGTCCCACTTTAACTTTATCAAACCTCTTTTGTGACATTTGTCACTAGATTGCTCCATCAGTCTGTGTGCTTTTTCAAAAACAGAGAAAAATGAAATAAAATTAAAAAAAAAACACTGCTGGAACAATAACAATGTTCGATTTGTGCAAAAAAGAACAAATGCAGATATTTGGGAAAACCGATGAGCAAGTCAATTTGTGAGAGCTCAAGTCTTATCACTGCAATAAGCCTGTTTTGCACTGCACATCTTTTCAAACCATAGTTGCAGGCTTGACACTGCCACTCTCGAGTCATGCCCAATATTGAGCTTAGATCTGTACTTTGTTTTAAGTGAGGCAACAGCACAAAAGCCCATCTCACAGAGATAGGATGTGGCGAAGGGAAGTAGAATGCCCACAGCCCTCTGTCCTATGACTGGATACTCCCTCTCCACACCAAGCCAGAATTGACTCAGTGTCTGAGCTGTAAAGCTCGGCCTCAGGGTGGTGTCAGATGTCATCCGAATAAACTGGTCCTCTTCAGCAGAGCTGAAATCGGAAGGTGCTGCTGCATTGAATGGATCTGTCACCCAGTCATACTGAGCACTATTGTTTGGGAAGTATTTTTCAAAGAACCTTCTCAGGGAAGAGATGTGCTCCTTAAGACATGAAATCACTGTGGTGGCTCCAGAATCACCGGTTTCAACAAATTCACGTGGCTTCTCAAAGAAATCAGTGTTTCCTTGATCAAGTCGCCTGCCCCACATCTCAAGCTTTTGAGTGAATGTACTGATCTTGTCTGCCAGGAGAGGACGGCGCTTGTCTCTGCCTTGAAGCTGAAGATTTAATTCATTCAGCTTTCCAAATATATCGCTGAGATAGGCCAGTTTAATCAGAAATTGTTCATCACCAAACTTGCTTGCAACTTCATGCATACACTCCTCCTCCAGAAATACCCGAATTTCCTCTCTGAGCTCAAAGACTCGTGACAACACTACCTCGCGAGAGCCACCTAGTTTCGCTGTGAAACATCCATCCATCCATCCATCCATCCACTATCAAAGCCGCTTATCCGAATTCGAGTCGCAGGGATGCTGGAGCCTATCTCAGCAGTCATTGGGCGGCAGGCGGGGAGACGCCCTGGACAGGCCGCCAGGCCATCACAGGGCTGACACATTCACACTTCGGGACAACCCAGCACGACCGAGTCACCCGACCCACGTCCCCACACAGCTGAATGTTCAGCTCCCATCTCCTCACAAAGTGCGGAGAACAGCTGCGCTCTCAGGGGTCTTGTTTTGATGAAACTGACCACGCTAACAACATCGGTCAAAACCTTGTTTAGGTCAGGGCTAATCTGTGTTGATGCTAGTGCTTCTCTGTGTATGACACACTGCGTCCATTGCGCATCTGGCGAGACCCTGTTGATTAGTGGCTGCAATCCCTTCGCTCTCCCTGCCATGGTCTGTGCACCATCCCGCACAGTTCTCCCGTTTCAGCCCATGTTCTGTCAGGTAACGGCCAAGAAGCCTAAAGAGCTCATCAGCTGTCTCTACTTGGGACGTACTTGCAAAACAGCAAATCCTCACACAGTGACTCTGACGTGACAAAACGAACATAAGCAATAAACAAGCAGTCTTTACTGCGGTCAGTAGCCTCGTCCACTTGAAAGGCGAAACGTTTGTCTTTTCAGTTTTTCAATGGAGTTGTTCTTCAAGGTCATTTGCAACTGTATCATTGGACAGAGGGACAGCCTTCCATTTTGCGGCGCTTGTCTCATCAAGCATAGTCGACACTGTATCTAAAGCCGCGGGAAGTATGAGCTCCTCTGCCATTGTGTGTGTGGTTTCTTGCACTGGGCAATTCTGTATGCGCCTTTAGTGCTTTGTTGTTCACTGCTGCAGCTTTTACAAAGCAATGTTCCTCTGCTGACGGTATGCACCAAGTTTTCTCTGGAAGAACTCGAGCGGCTTATTGACGTTACTGGGTTGTAAAGTCTCTAAGTGTCTTCTTAATTTGTTTGGTCTCGTACTACCAGCTGCCAGCGTTTTCAGACATAAAATACACATTAGTCCCTCCTGCTCTCCCACCACATTCACTGTGAACCCAAGAGCAAGAGAGGCTTCGTCATATTTTCTTAACTTGGTTTTATCATCAGCTAATCACTTTGTCTTGTTTGTCTTTTTGTCCCTGTCAAATATGTCTCCGTTCTGTGAACCTACAGACTCTGTCTCATGAAAGCACGTTTTGTTGATTGTTCCGCTGTGAAAAAGACTCCGACGTCAAAACAGTGGTTCCGCACTACACCCCCGGGTCACGCACCCCCCCCCCGTCAAGCGTCTGTGACCCCCAGGGGAGAGGGGGGGTTGGGGTTAGGGTTAGGGGTCGCCACACATTTTGAGAAACGCTGAGAAAGCATATGACAGGGTGCCGAAAGAGGAGGTGTGGTATTGTATGAGGAAGCCGGGGGTTGCAGACAAGTATGTAGGAGTGGTGCAGGATATGTGTGAGGGAAGTGGGACCGTGGTGAGGTGTGCGGTTGGAATGACAGATGGAGGTGGGATTACATCAAGGATCGGCTCTGAGCCCTTTCTTGTTGGCAATGGTGATGGACGAGATCAGACTGGAGTCTCTGTGGACTATGATGTTCACGGATGACATTGTGATCAATAGTGAGAGTAGGGTGCAGGTTGAGGAGAGCCTGGAGTGGTGGAGGTATGTATATACTGGACAGAAGAGGAATGAAAGTCAGTAGGAACAAGACAGAATACATGTGTGTGAATGAGAGGGAGGGCAGTGGAATGGTGAGGATGCAAGGAGTAGAGGTGACGAAGGTGGATGAGTTGATATTCTTGGGGTCAACTGTTCAAAGTAACAGTGAGTGCGGAAGAGAGGTGAAGAAGAGAGTGCAGGCAGGGTGGAGTGGGTGGGGAAGAGTGTCAGGAGTGATTTGCGACAGCAGGGTACCAGAAAGAGTTAAAGGGAAGGTTTACATGGTGGTTGTGAGACCGGCTATGTTATATGGTCTGGAGACAGGCACTGATGAAAAGACAGGAGGCGGAGCTGGAGGTGGCAGAGTTGAAGATGCTAAGATTTTCATTGGGAGTGACAAAGATGAACTGGATTAGGAACGAGTATATTAGAGGGACAGCTCAGGTTGGACGGTTTGGAGACAAAGTAAGAGAGACAAAATTGAGATGGTTTGGACCTGTGTGGAGGAGAGATGCTGGGTATATTGGGAGAAGGATGCTGAATATGGAGCTGTCAGGGAAGACGAAAAGAGGAAGGCCAAAGAGGAGGTTTATGGATGTGGTGAGGGAGGACATGCAGGTGGCTGGTGTGACAGAGGAAGATGCAGAGGACAGGAAGGAATGGAAATGGATGATCCGCTGTGGCGCCCCCTAACGGGAACAGCCAAACGTAGCAATAGTAGTAGTAGTAGTAGTAGTAGTGGTACTAGTAGTATTAACATGGTAGGAAACCACCATAACCACTACATTTATAAATTGACTGCTGTAATTCAGCATGAAAGACTGCTGTAGCATCATGTTAGCTTTATTTGAACCTTACAAAGTTTTTGTTTTTTTTATACTGAAGGAGGATTGTGGATTTGTCCTCCATTAATTACTGTGGATGCCATGTTGGAGCTGTTTCCAGTATGAAGAGAATGACTGTGAAAATGAAACCTACAACAGATAGACTTAAAAAAAAAACAATCTCCGCCTTTACTGTGTGTGTGTGTGCGTGTGTTCTTTTGCCGTATTTAATATGACAGGTTATGACAAAGCAACCACATACAGCTGGTCTATCACACAATGTTCATGTAAACCAAAACGTACAACCAGAAAGAAAGTGTTTATATAAATGTGAGCGTTATCTATATAATTGATTGTGACGTGTGAAGCGCTGAGCTGCCAGATTAATTTGGTGTCGTATGAGCTCATCTGGGCCGTCCTGACTGACCTCAGGCGTGATCGGTTGGATAAGGTGTTGACAAGCTCCATTTTTCCCCATTGTTAACTTTAATGTTCGTAGATATTTGGGTGACAGAATCATTTCACATCATTTGCTGGCAGGTAGGCAGCGTGCTACACGCCGGTTGGGAGCCAGGTGGAATAATGGTGTTTTATCTGTCTCATCTGATCATTTCTGCTTCACCTACTCTTTCTGACGCAGACTTGTGTGTTCATGTGGGCAGACAGAGAGATTAAACTGATAGATTCATATCACGCGCGAGTAAAACAGAATCAGGAGACAGTGTTGGACTGTTGATTTTCTACCTCTCAAAAGGGCCCATTACAAAGACTGAGACGTGCTGCTGTTTGCATGATGAAGTCACACACACTGAAATGAAAACACCCTTCTAACAACAGCAGGTCTGCTATTCACATCACCTTTATGTCACTCACACACACACTTCTATCTTTGTCAGGACCCTCATTGACTCAATTCATTCCCTAGCCCTTAAACCTAACCCTAACCATCAGAACTACGTTTTACCCTAATTTGAACCTAATCCTAACTCTAACCTGCCTTTGATCTAACATGCCAGAGGTCGTTCACCTTGGAGACCTACCGCGGATATCGGTACGGCATTAAACCCTCCACCGTCTGCCCGGAGGAGAGGTGTGGGTCGGGTACATGGAGGAACATGTCGAGGATGTCAGGGCGACGTGCCCCGTACCACACTTACACCATATGTACAAAAGTACTGGGACACCTGGCCATTACACCTACTGGAGCTTTTATGACATCCCATTCTAAATCCATAGGCATTAATATGGAGTTGGTCCCCCCTTTGCAGCTATAACAGCTTCTGCTCTTCTGGGAAGGCTTTCCATAAGATTTTGGAGTGTGTCTGTGGGAATTTTTGCCCATTCATCCAGAAGAGCATTTGTGAGGTCAGGCACTGATGTTGGATGAGAAGACCTAGCTCTCGATCTCCGTTCTAGTTCATCCCAAAGGTGTTCGATGGGGTTGAGGTCAGGGCTCTGTGCAGGCTAGTAGAGTTCCTCCACACCAAACTCACCCAACCATGTCTTAATGGACCTTGCTTTGTGCCCTGGGGCACATCATGCTGGAACAGAAAAGGGCCCTCCCCAAACTCTTCCCACAACATTGGAAGCATAGAATTGTCCAAAATGTCTTGGTATGCTGAAGCATTAAGATTTCCTTCACTGGAACTTAGGGGCCTAGCCCAACCACTGAAAAACAACCCCATACCATTATCCCTCCTCCACTAAACTTTACAGTTGGCACAATGCAGTCAGGCAGGTAACGTTTTCCTGGCATCCGCCAAACCCAGTTGTGTCCATCAGACTGCCAGACAGAGAAGCATCATTTGTCACTCCACAGAACACGTTTCCACTGCTCCAGAGTCCAGTGGCAGCGTGCTTTACACCACTCCATCCGACGCTTGGCATTACGCTTGGTGATGTAAGGCTTGCATGCAGCTGCTCGGCCATGGAAACCCATTCCATGAAGCTCCCGGTGCACAGTTTTTGTGCTGATGTTAATGCCAGAGGAAGTTTGGAGCTCTGCAGTTATTGAGTCAACAGAGCGTTGGAGACTTTTACGCACTATGCACCTCAGCACTCGTTGACCCCGCTGTGTGACTTTGGTCTGCCACTTCGTGGCTGAGTTGCTGTTGTTCCTAAACGCTTCCACTTTTCAATAATACCATTTACAGTTGACCGTTGAATATCTAACAGGGAAGAAATTTCACGAACTGACTTATTGCAAAGGTGGCATCCTATGACAGTCCCACGCTTAAATTCACTGAGCTCTTCAGAATGACCCATTCTTTCACAAATGTTTGTAAATGCAGACTGCATGGCTAGCTGCTGGACTTTATACACCTGTGGTAATGGGTCTGAATGAAACACCTGAATTCAATGATTAAGAGGTGTGTCCCAATACTTTTGTACATATAGTGTATGTTCCCAGAGTTTTGTTTGGAATGTGAGTGTGTGTCCTGTTCACTGCACTAGCGCCCCTTCTGGTTGGTCCGGGCATCTGTTCAGGGGGGAGGGGGAAATGGGGGGAATAGTGTGATCCTCCCACGTGCTACGTCCCCCTGGCGAAACTCCTCACTGTCAGGTGAAAAAAAGTGGCTGGTGATTCCACATGTATCGGAGGAGGCACGTGGTAGTCTGCAGCCCTCCCCGGATCGGCAGAGGGTGGAACAGAGCCCGGGAACAGACAAAGGGTGGAACAGTGCCCGGGACGGCTCGGAAGATTGGGTAATTGGCTGGATACAATTGGGGAGAAAAAAGGGGGGGGGTAGTGTGGACCGGAAAAAAATGTCATCACTCTGATGACTGTCATCACTCTCACTTGGTCCTCACAAGATAGAGGTACAAACACACACACACACACACACACACACACACACACACCTACATTGTTGTAATTTGAAGCCAATTTTCTTGAGGCTTTAACCTCCTAAAATAGCTGGCTGACTGGAGTGTGTTTCTCCTTTAAAGAGAGCAGCGGTCAGATCAATACATGTCAGCAGCAGTTACCTCCCCCTCTTTTTCCTCCTCTCAATCATTATCATCTTGCTCCCCCTCGCTCTTTGTCATCTGCGGATGTATTCTCCGGTTGAACCAGGGTCACTCGGAGCACTTGTTCCAAGACAAGACGTTATGTAAACCAACAAATAAATCAAACAGTTTTAGTTCAGAAAAATCTATCTATCTATCATAATAATAATAATAAACTTTTTCTATATAGCACCTCTAAAACAGTTTACAAAGTGCTTGACAGACACAGCAAAAGCAGGATACTCAGAAAACAACATAACAACAGAAAGAGAACAGTAAGGCCAAACAAAAGTGAGACAAAAGATAAAATCAAGATAAAGTTCAAACAAGAAAACAAAAGACAAAAAAACACAGTCGAGAGAAAACATCACCATCATCGGCGGTCACTCGGGGTCCAAAATGACTGTCCTCCCTCTGGGTCCCTTTGGGTCCTCAGGTGGGTATAGAGGCCGATCCTGGATCCGCATAATAGGAGGAAGCCTGCGTGTGACAGCTTTTTACATGAAGAGGTTGATATGCCTGCAGCCACCACATGGTCCTCCGCAGGGGGGTGGCCAGAGTCCAATTGCATGGAGAACATAGACGATTGGGGACCACCCTCTGTTGCAGCCTTCATCCGCCTTCACTGCCGTTATGACCTGGAGACATCTTCCGCCAGTTCCGCCATTGAGGTCTTTGTTGGATCGCGCTTCACGTGGAACCTCCCCCTTGACCTAGCTGCCTTGGGTGACCCTACCAGGAGCCAAGCTCCGGACAGCATCGCTATTGGGATCGCTGGTACACGCAAGCTTCTACACCACCGCAAGGTGGTGATCCAGGAGAAGAGACAAAAAAACAGAAGAGTGTTGAAAGATAAAGACGGTAAAAGAGGTAAAAAAACATGAAAAATGTAAATGTAAATAAATACAATTAAAAGAATAAAAGCAATAAAAAGATAACATCACATAAAAGCAAGTCTATGAAAATAAGTTTTAAGAAGTGATTTACCAGAAGTCACCGATTCTGCAAGTCTTATCTCCTCAGGCAGGTCCTTCCAAAGCCAAAGGGTCCTGACAGCAAAGGCAGGGTTACCTTTAGATTTAATGCTCAAGTTGACTTTGGAATGGCCAAAGGGGCCCTGCCTGAGGATCTAAGGCTGCGAAATGGCTCATAGGGGGTTAACACTTCTAATATGTGCCCTGGGACCAGGACCATGGGCTTTAAAAGTGATCAGAACAATCTTAATATCAATTCTAAAACGAACAGGGGGTGATGTTGTCTGTTAAAAATAGTAAGAAGCCTAGCTGCTGCATTAGTTGGCTACGACAGAGTGACTTTTGGTTTATGCTAGAAAGGAGGGAGTTACAGTAGTCAGGTTTAGAGAATATAAGAGCGTAAATGACTTTTTCCAAGTCAGAGTGTGATAGCATCCACTTAATCTTGGAGAGGGTTCTTATTTGAAGAAGCAGGACTAGACAATGTTTAATCTGTGGTTCAAAGCTTAAATCTGAGTCAAATAGTACTCCCCAAATTCTGGCAACAGGCTTCACATTAGCAGACAAGGGACCAAGGCCATTCTCAATGAGACTGATATGTTTTGGGGGACTGAACAATATGATTTCTGATTTTGAGTTATTGAGGTGAAGATAATTTTGTGCCATCCAAGAGTTGATATCACCGAGACAATGTAGAACAGCAGCTAGGCTTTTTGGGTCACCAGGTCTCAGGGGGAAGGTATACCTATGTGTCATCTGTGTAGCAATGAAAACAGACATTGTGACATCGGATGATTTGGCCAAGTGAAAGCATGTACATAGAAAATAAAATTGGACCGAAAACTGAACTGTGTGATAGACCACAGGAAATGTGAGATGTAGATGAGTAATTACCTATATTAACCAAGTAGGTTCTTTCTAAAAGATAAGAATAAAACCAACAAATTAAAGTGTCCTTGGTGCCAATCCAGGTTTCAAGACGGTCAATTAAATGAATGTAACATACAACATTAATCATACATTAAAAGCAATTCTGAAAAGGTGAATTTTGATTAATGATTTGAATGTACACAGATCAGTGCAGTTTATGATGTGTTTGGGGAGGGAGCTCCAGAGGTAGGGGGCAGTTATGGAGAAGGCTCTGGTCTGGTGCTTGGTCTCTTCTGGTGGAGACCGGAGGATGGCATCGGAGGAGCAAAGGCTGCAGGAAGGAGTATGGTAGTGGAGCGGGTTGGCGAGGCAGGAGAGTGCCTGGTTATGGAGGGCTTTGTGAGTGAGAAGAAGCACTTTGAATTGGATCCGTTGTGGGACAGGGAGCCAGTGGAGATACTGAAGGATGAGGGTGATGTGGTCATGGGAGCAGGAGTGGGTGAGCAGGTGAGCAGCAGAGTTCTGGATGTACTGGAGTTTGTTTAGGACATTGGATGATGAGCCGTAGAGAATACTGTTGCAATAGTCGATTCAGGATGTGATGAAGGCATGGATCAGAGTTTCAGCAGCAGAGATAGAGTGATGGGCAGAGATGAGTAATGTCTCCTAGGTTGGAGACACAGGGGAGAACTTTGACTGGGGCAGTGGTAAAGGGAGGGGGTAGAGGGTGGGGAAGGTGGTAAGGTTGCTGTAGATGGTGTCGATTTTAGTTTGGAAAATCTATCTATTCATCTGTCTATCTATCTCTCTAGCTAGCTAGCTATCTATCTGTCTGTCTATCCATTCATTCATCCATCCATCTATCTATCTATATTATTCATCGGAGTCTAAAAATAACATGCTGAGTTTAAACAGAATTGCTGTAGAGGTGCTGCAGTGTGGCTTGGACTGGATTGCAAGTCTAGAGTCGTTTTCTATATGAGAATAATGGATTTTTCACTGACAGTAAAAACAAATTGGGCTAAAGTTCAGAAGAGTCATTCTTTCTCGTTTTTTTTCTTCCCTGTTTGTTTTGGCTTCTGAATGAGAAAACGTTTCATTGCCAACTCCAAAAGACTGAGGCTTCTCCCTAATATAATTATGTGCCACATTCCTAGAAAATCAGATATATGATACTCAAATACCCCCCCCCCCCCTCTGTTCATAGACTGTAGGATAATTGTACCGCATGTGCTCCTGTCAGGCCGTTGCTCGTCTTTCTCTCAAAGAGACAGGAGATGTTTGCCCAGGTTCCCTCAGGACCTTCAAATGCTCCATGAGAACCTTCTTATCCATGGTAAACCTGTTTATTAACAAAAAGAAATAAAAAGAAAAATAGCAGGATGCCTGTTTGACAGAAGACATTGCTGCATAACCCCCCCCTTCTCAGTTAAAGAAGAGTGTGATTATACTCTCATCATACTGCCTCATGTGAAAATCAATGTTGATAATGCAACACAGTACTTCTCTCGTTCATTTCCTTGCCAGTGTTTTTGGGATTGAGTGTTTGTGTGTGTGTGTGTCTATGTGTGTGTCAGTGTGATAGCATTGCATAAGCCCCCTTAAATCAATATGGTTGCTGGTCTATGAAATTGGCTATCAACTCCTTGATGGTAACCGACCTTCAGGACAGTCCATGTCCTCCACTACTTAAACAAATGGTAAATGGACTGCATTTATATAGCAGTTTTTTAATCTACCAACCACTCAGAGTGCTTTACAGTGTATGCCTCACATTCACCCATTCATACACTGATGGAGGCTTCCATGCAAGATGCCAACCTGCTCATCAGGAGCAGTTAAGGGTTCGGTGTCTCGTTCAAGGGCACTTCGATACGCTCTCTGCAGCAGCCGGGGATTGAACCAGCGACCTTCCAATTACTAGACGACCCACTCTACCTCTTGAGCCATGCCACCACTGAGACGCATCAGAAATCAGGAATACTTTATCTCCCCCAGCCCACAGCAGTGCAACACAAAGACAAAAACGGATCCAAAAACTACAAGAACTACAAGAACACACACATCCAAACTAACACATATATCCAAACTAAACAAAAAAAAATCACTGTCCAAGGGAACGAACGCCAGCCAGGATGACTGTCAGAACTTCCGGTCTACATGGGCTAGCAGTTAGCTTAGCCCGCCCCACTTCCGTGTCCTGTCAGACCGCCGTTGGAGTTTCCTCCACGAGCGCAGCTCCAGGCAGGGGCCATGGTCCCTGGGCCCACTGGACAAAGCAAACCAAAGTCTCCCAGCCAGACACCCTCAACACACTCCACACAACAACATCAAAAACACCACAGTCAACGCCAGGTGAGGCCGCTGCCGACTGCCCTCAGTGTTATCAGAACTGCTGGTCTGCATGGGCTAGCAGTTAGCTTAGGCTGCCCCGCTTCCGCATCCTGTCAGACCACCCTCGGTGTTATCTCCTCAGGCACAGCTTTGGGCAAAGCCGTGGTCCCTGGGACCACAGGATGCAGCAGACCAAGCTCTCCCAGCTGATCCAGTACCAGCTCTCCCACCCATCAAATGAAGACAAAACTTAGATGCAGACGTGGACAAAGACACTGCATGGATGGTATTGGGTGAGGCCGGCACAACTGTGAATTCACGCCACCATCTTCCCACACCAGAAGCAGAAGATGCATAAAGACTCAATAAATAATCGAGTCTTTATAAGAGTCCTGGCTGGGGTCCTGTTGGGCTGTGTGTGTGTGTGTGTGTGTGTGTGTTACGTTATGTTGTTCCTTCCAAGGGCCATGCATGGTAAGCTCTCGATCTTAATTTTCAATTTCAAGACATTTTATTAGCTTGAAAGAAAATGACTAATTATATCAAAGCATTTCAGTGCAATGAAAAAAGTTGCAATTTCATTAAAGATATATGGTAAAATGGGCAAGATAGTAATAATATTAATAGATAAGATGATATACATAATTATATATACATATATATATATATATATATATATAAAACAGTGAACATCAGAATTAATAGAAATCACAGTGCAGAGATTATTGGATAAATATTAAATGTGCAATCCGCGTCTTCTCTTGCTATTTGAAAGGTGGTGGTGATGTGCGACAATGGAAGGCCAACAAGTCCGAATTAGCACATAACACCTTTAAAAACCAAATGTTAATTTACCAGAAGGCAGTCAAGTTTGCGAGATCAGTGTACTTCTCTGAACTAATATCAAGAAATAATCACAATCCTAAAGTTCTCTTTAGGGAAATTGATTCTGTTATTAGTGGTCCCTCCATTTGTTTGGACTCATGCAAACTCATTTGCATGAGTTTAAATACTTGTGGTCAAGTGTCCAAAGTAACGGGGAGTGCAGAAGAGAGTGCAGGCAGGTTGGAGTGGGTGGAGAAGAGTGTCAGGAGTGATTTGTGACAGAAGGGTACCAGCAAGAGTTAAAGGGAAGGTTTACAGGATGGTTGTGAGACCAGCTATGTTGTATGGTTTGGAAACAGTGGCACTGATGAAAAGACAGGAGGCGGAGCTGGAGGTGGTAGAGTTGAATATTCTTAGATTTTCGTTGGGAGTGATAAAGAATAGCTTGGACATGTGTGGAGGAGAGATGCTGGGTATACTGGGGAAAGCATGCTGAATATGGAGCTGCCAGGGAAGAGGAAAGAGGAAGGCCAAAGAGGAGATTTATGGATGTGGTGAGAGGACATGCAGGCGGCTGGTGTTACAGAGGAAGATCCAGAGGACAGGAAGAGATGGAAACGGGTGATATGCTGTGGCGACCCCTAAAGGGAGCAGCTGAAAGTAGTAGTAGTAGATTAATGGTCCCTCCACTTCTCTTTTTTGAACCTGATGTTGAGTTGCCTGAAAAATTTCTCACTTATTTTGTAAATAAGGTGGATAATATCAGGTCCTAAATCCAGCCAGACTCTTGTTCCATTCCCCATGTTAATTATAGCTCTTTTACCCAGTTTCAACCAATTATAATTTCAGTGTCAAAGTACAGTCTCCAATATGAACTCCTCCTGCATCTTAGTCATCATTCCTACTATGTTATTCTGTACATTCTTAATAATTCTCTGGCCTCTGGTTCTTTTCCGGAGTTTAAGCATGCCATTGTTCACCCATTGCTGAAGAAACCTAATTTAGATTCCCTGTCCTTAAATAACTACAGACCAATCTCAAAATTATCTCTTCTACCTAAGGTTCTGGAGAGAGTAATTCATCTCGATTTCTTTTATGAACACTAATAGTGTTTTTAAAAGTTTCCAATGTGGTTTTAGAGCACACCATAGTACCGAGACAGCCCTAGTTAAGGTCACTAATGACCTCTCAGCAAACAAAATAACGTCCCCAGCACGTCCCCTAAAGGTCCTCTCCGAACATCCAGTAAAAATCATTGTGTAGGGTTTTTATTACGTCACGGGGACGTCTAGTAAACTTTTCCCTAACGTCCCTGTAATGTCCTCGGAACATTCTTTGAACGTCACGTAATAATGTCCCCGGGACGTCTAGCAGACGTTCCCCTACCGTCCCTGTAATGTCCTCATGACGTTACAGAGACGTCCCGCGATAACGTCCCTGTGACGTCACAACAACCCAAGGGTTGAAGTGGGGGTGCCGGTTTAGTCGCCGACAACCCGGCGGTTGTAGTTTAACGTCGCACGCAGGATGATTAGGTGGGGCTACCTTGACTAAAATGCGAAAAATTGTTTACATTTCAGTTTTGTGAAATATTGCTTTTTCAAATCGTCTGAAAAACCACCTCATGCAAGCATACAAACTTTTTTCTTTTTCTTTTTTGGCGATATTTGAGTGTTTTAGGAATTCAGGTGTTTCCATTACCCGTTTTTTTTCTTCTTCACAACTTCAAATTGCACATTAAGCAGGTTAATGGGAACCTGCCTAGAGACAGTCTAATGTATCACAAACTGCATCACACTATATGGGAACACTGTTGTACAGTCATATTGGTTGTCATGGACACATCAGCATCACGTCTCAGTCTTTTTTCCAACATGTACACTACCGTTCAAAAGTTTGGGATCACCCAAACAATTTTGTGTTTTCCATGAAAAGTCACACTTATTCACCACCATATGTTGTGAAATGAATAGAAAATAGAGTCAAGACATTGACAAGGTTAGAAATAATGATTTGTATTTGACATAAGATTTTTTTTACATCAAACTTTGCTTTCGTCAAAGAATCCTCCATTTGCAGCAATTACAGCATTGCAGACCTTTGGCATTCTAGCTGTTAATTTGTTGAGGTAATCTGGAGAAATTGCACCCCACGCTTCCAGAAGCAGCTCCCACAAGTTGGATTGGTTGGATGGGCACTTCTTTGAGCAGATTGAGTTTCTGGAGCATCACATTTGTGGGGTCAATTAAACGCTCAAAATGGCCAGAAAAAGAGAACTTTCATCTGAAACTCGACAGTCTATTCTTGTTCTTAGAAATGAAGGCTATTCCATGCGAGAAATTGCTAAGAAATTGAGGATTTCCTACACCGGTGTGTACTACTCCCTTCAGAGGACAGCACAAACAGGCTCTAACCAGAGTAGAAAAAGAAGTGGGAGGCCGCGTTGCACAACTGAGCAAGAAGATAAGTACATTAGAGTCTCTAGTTTGAGAAACAGACGCCTCACAGGTCCCCAACTGGCATCTTCATTAAATAGTACCTGTTAGAGCCTGTTTGTGCTGTCCTCTGAAGGGAGTAGTACACACCGGTGTAGGAAATCTTCAATTTCTTAGCAATTTCTCGCATGGAATAGCCTTCATTTCTAAGAACAAGAATAGACTGTCGAGTTTCAGATGAAAGTTCTCTTTTTCTGGCCATTTTGAGCGTTTAATTGACCCCACAAATGTGATGCTCCAGAAACTCAATCTGCTCAAAGAAGTGCCCATCCAACCAATCCAACTTGTGGGAGCTGCTTCTGGAAGCGTGGGGTGCAATTTCTCCAGATTACCTCAACAAATTAACAGCTAGAATGCCAAAGGTCTGCAATGCTGTAATTGCTGCAAATGGAGGATTCTTTGACGAAAGCAAAGTTTGATGTAAAAAAAATCTTATTTCAAATACAAATCATTATTTCTAACCTTGTCAATGTCTTGACTCTATTTTCTATTCATTTCACAACATATGGTGGTGAATAAGTGTGACTTTTCATGGAAAACACAAAATTGTTTGGGTGATCCCAAACTTTTGAACGGTAGTGTACATGTTTGCTGCTGCACCAGTGTTCATCCTACCTGGTCAAATCATCTCAACAGCAGTATACGGAGACTGGGGAGTGTCTCCAACCATGGTGAAGATGACTGGTAGTATCCTGGAGCCTGACTCCATCATACACATGGAGAACATAAACACTTATTAAGGGAGAAAGATATCAGATTTAAGCTTTATGTTACGTCTGTTATTGTTACACAGAGCTCAAGTTTTAACTGAAGAAAGCTCAGACGATCAGTAGTTTCTGTTGGTAGGAAGCTGACTTGAATTTCACAGCGATCAGCGAGCCGTCTTTCCCTCCTAACCAAACACTACTGAGTATTTCATGGAGAGTCAAATCTGGGATAGATTTTTGAAATTCAGGATAATATTTGTCTCTCATTTCTTTATATTTTGCTCGCCGTCTCTTTCTCTTGTGTCTGTGTTGAATGCTCACTCTATCCATCTCTTTTCCTTTCTCCGTCTCATCAAATCTCTCCCTCTCCTTCTTTCTGTCACTTTGTCTCTGTTCCTTGCTCATTGACTGTTAATTCACTCTGTCTCTCTCTCTGTCTAGTTGAATGTTATCTGGCTCTCTCTTTTCCCTTCTCTGTCTCATCAAATGCCTATTAAATCTCTCTCTCTCCTTCTTTCTGCCACTTTGTCTCCGTTCCTTTCTTGTTGTCTGTTAACTCACTCTGTCTCTCTGTCTCTGTAAGTGTCTTGCTGAATGCTAACTCTATACTTAAGTGTAATTTGTGGGATGTTCTCTCTGAGAGTCATTGAACATCCTGTTGCCACAGTTACAGAGACAGCATCACCGTCAACAGAAGTGTTCTCAGAACAAACCCCCTACAGGGAAATACAGAAGAGAGGGGGAGAGGGTAGGACGGGAAGGATAGGCAGAAGGATGGAAAGACACCATCCATTATCTAACCGCTTATCCTGCTCTCAGGGTCGCGGGGATGCTGGAGCCTGTCCCAGCAGTCACTGGGCGGCAGGCAGGGAGACACCCTGGACACAATGGAAATATCACATTTACTTCAGGATCCCATCTATGAAACACAGCGGGTGAGGGAGGGACGGATGGTTCAAGGAAGATATGGGGGAAAAGAAAGAGTGCTCTTACTGGAAGAGGGGAACCAAAACAAGGGGTGAAGTAAGACAGTGTCAATGAAGGGGTGTCTGTCTCCGTCTCTCTGTCATCATCCTCATTCATCACAAACATCTTCCTTCCCGTCTGTCATCACCGATGTCGAACTTGTCCTCTGTCATTTACAGGAGCCCTCTTATCCTCTGTAAAGACAAGCACCAGCCCCATCCTTAATCTCGCAATAAAACCATCACAGCGTCAAAGAAAACTACACCTTTTTTTTTCTCAACCTAGGTCTTATTTTTGTAGTGTTTTTCATAATTCATGTCGATTGCAGAAGTATTACACGTGACATATCAGTCTCAGTGTGGAGGTTTTTGGAGACGAGGCCCGACAGACAATTCACAGCGTCATCAGTAGAACAAGCAGACATACTGCTTCAATTTACTGCAAACAAGTCCACTTTGTCTAAACCTCTTATTTGCAAGTGAAAACCAACCTATTCTGCACACACGCAAAACTTGTTTAGGTTACATTGAGTCTCGAGTGGGCCTGCCGCCCAACGACTGCTGGGATAGGCTCCAGCATCCCCGCGACCCCGAGAGCGGGACAAGCGGTTTGGATAATGGATGGATGGATGAGGCCCAAGTGGAAAATCCAAACGTTATATTAGGTATATAATAGGTTAAGTACATAAAGTAAAGAGAAGGAGAGAGACAAGGAAAGGGAGAAAGACAGAAAAGAGAGAGAAAGTTGAAGGGATTTGCTTCAATGAATAGCTGTGACCTGAAGAGACAGACACTTGCTTTTACACACACAGTATCTGTGTGTGTGTGTGCATGGATGTTCTTTTTTTTGGGGGGGGGGGGGGGTCTCCCCTTTTTCTTCCAAATTGTACTTAGCCAATTACCCCACTCTTCCAAGCCGTCCCGGTTGCTGCTCCACCCCCTCTGCTGATCCAGGGAGACATGGAGACATACATGTGGAGTCGCCAGCCACTTCTTTTCACCTGACAGTGAGGAGTTTCACCAGGGGGACGTAGCACGTGGGAAGATCACGCTACTCCCCCAGTTCCCCCTCCCCCCTAAACAGGCGCCCCGTCTGACCAGAGGAGGCGCTATTTCAGCGACCAGGACACATACCCACATCCGGCTTCTCACCCACAGACACGGCCAATTGTGTCTGTAGGGACGCCTGACCAAGCCGGAGGTAACAGGGGGATTCGAACCGGGATCCTCGTGTTGGTAAGCAACGACATAGACCACCACGCCACCCGGATGCCACCCTCATGGATGTTCTTTCTATAGCAAAGACATACACCTCACTGCTCTCTCTCTCTCTCTCTCTCTCTCTCTCTCTCTCTCTCTCTCTCTCTCTCTCTCTCTCTCTCTCTCTCTCTCTCTCTCTCTCTCTCTCTCTCTCTCTCTCTCTCTCTCTCTCTCTCTCTCTCTCTCTCTCTCTCTCTCTCTCTCTCTCTCTCTCTCTCTCTCTCTCTCTCTCTCTCTCACACACACACACACACACACACACACACGGAACATTTGAGTGACACATTATGTAAAATCGCTCCTCTCTGCCTGCAGACAGATAAGCCCAGGAGAGACTCATCCACACCTCTCTGGTAATGATGAATCACACTATTGATCTAGTCCAACACTGATTGTGTGTGTGTGCATCGTACTGCCATGTTGACGACTAGTCCATTATTGGCTGGCTTGTCTTCTGTGCATGTCGGTCCATATCTCCCAGCAGCTTTGACGCCTGGTGTCTCTATAATGATTACAGCTGAGTCGAGTCCCCCGGCAGCTTGCTGGCTCGGATTATCACCTGTGTGGGTTTATTTGCTCTGCAGTGTGTTTGCTGACATGAAAGCTGCCAAATATCACTTCAGCCCCCGCACACACACCCATCCAAATACTGGCAAGTACAGCAAATCCAACAATAGCGCTTCACATTTGACAGATTTACAGGTTTATAATTTTTGTAGTATTTTAAATGCTGTCCACGCCAGACAGGCCCGTAACGATTTCACGCTCGACATATCTGACAATGAAGACAAACCGTCGAGGTTTTGGGTAATTTCGTCGGTTGCTCTCCTGTGTTGATGAAGCCGATAGTCTACCTCACTGACTACAGCAGCTTGCTCATATTGATTCTTGGTGTAAATGGATTCCGAGTGGTCTTTAAAGTGACATTGTGTAGTTGTTTTTTTATTTTAGTTTATCAAGAGCTGGAGCTTGTACACAACAGATTGAGACAGCTAGTGCTTTAATCTACGACTACTACTACTATTTTCAGCTGTTTCCGTTAGGGGTCGCCATAGCGGATCATCCGTTTCCACCTCTTCCTGTCCTCTGCATCTTCCTCTGTCACATCAGCCACCTGCATGTCTTCCCTCACTACATCCATAAACCTCCTCTTTGGCCTTCCTCTTTTCCTCTTCTCTGGCAGCTCCATATTCACCATCCTCCTCCCAATATACCCAGCATCTCTCCTCCACACATGTCCAAGTCATCTCAACCTTGCCTCTCTTGCTTTGTCTCCAAACCGTCCAACCTGAGCTGTCCCTCTAATATACTCGTTCCTAATCCTGTCCTTCTTCGTCACTCCCAGTGAAAATCTTAACATCTTCAACTCTGCCACCTCCAGCTCCGCCTCCTGTCTTTTCGTCAGTGCCACTGTCTCCAAACTATATAAGTCGAGTCAAGTCAAGTTTATTTGTATAGCCCAATATCACAAATTACAAATTTGCCTCAACCGGCTTTACAGCAACACAACATCTTGTCCTTAGACCCTTGCATCGGATAAGGAACAACTCCCTAAAAAAAAAAAAACTTTTAACGAGAAGAAAAAATAGGGGGAGACCTCAGGGAGAGCCACAGAGGAGGGATCTGTGCAATGGATGTTGTGTTTACACAATTTACAGAACACAGAGAGGATAAACAGAATTATAATGGAATTATCAAATTTATGAAGAATATGATGCACAAGATGCCAAGCAGTGTCCAGACGCCACCCGAACAATCCAGGACCCAAGACACGCGACCACCATCAACATGTAAAAAAACAAAAACAAAACAAAACCCAGGATAACAAAACTTATACGGATTTATAAGATATATAAAAAGAAAATGTGACGAGGGGAATGCCAAGCAACGTCCAGGTGGAGACCACCGTCACCACGGAGACCTGGGAGGAGGACCGACTGCATGTGCACACAAGGGAGACTCACATGACACCATTCACACACAGAAAGAGAAAGGAGAAGACACCATTCACAGAGAGACATAACACATGTGAGAGAAGAGAGCAGTTTGCTATAGTCATTAGTCAAAATCAATTAAGTCATCAATTAGTCATAATCTATATGCTATAATCTCGTCGGTAGCAGTGGTTGGTAAATTCATTGAGACAGAAACTGACCCCCTACGCAGTACAGGTTGTGAAGCGCTCAACTTAAAGGCAACTAATTGTAAGCTACAACATAGCTGGTCTCACTACCATCTTGTAAACCTTTCCTTTAACTCTTGCTGGTACCCTTCTGTCGCAAATCACTCCTGACACCCCCCCCCACCTGCACTCTCTTATTCACCTCTCTTCCACACTCCCGTTACTTTGAAGAGTTGACCCCAAGTATCCAAACTCATCCACCGTCGCCACCTCTACTCCTTGCATCCTCACCATTCTGCTGCCCTCCCTCTCATTCACACATATGTATTTTTTTCTCCCATTTTCTCCCCAGTTGTATCCGGCCAGTTACCCCACTCTTCCGAGCTGTCCCGATCACTGCTCCACCCCCTCTGCTGATCCAGGGAGGGCTGCAGACAATCATGTCTCCTCCGATACATGTGGAGATGCCAGCCACTTCTTTTCACCTGACAGTGAGGAATTTCGCCAGGAGGACGTAGCGCGTGGGAAGATCATGCTATTCCCCTCAGTTCCCCCCTCCTCCCGAACAAGCGCCCCGACCGACAAGAGGAGGCGCTAGTGCAGCTACCAGGACACATACCTACATCCGGCTTCTCACCCGCAGACATGGCCAACTGTGTCTGTGGGGACACCCGACCAAGCCGGAGGTAACACGGGCATTCGATCCGTGCGATCCCCATGTTGGTAGGCAACAGAATAGACCACCACGCTACCCGGACGCCCACGCATATGTATTCCGTCTTGCTTCTATTGACTTTCATTCCTCTTTTCTCCAGTGGATACCTCCACCTCTCCACATCGTCTTCAACCTGCTCCCTACTCTCACTATAGATCATAATTTCATCCGCAAACAGCATAGTCAACGGAGACTCCTGGCTTATCTCATCCATCAACCTGTCCATCACAATTGCAAACAAGAAAGGGCCCTGAGCTGATCTTTGATGTAATCCTACCTCCACTGTGAACCCATCCATCACTCCAACAGCACACCTCACCACTGCCACACTGCCCTCAAACACATCCTGCACCACTCCTACATACTTCTCTGCCACTTCTGACATCGTCATACAATACCATACATCCTCTCTGCACCCTGTCATATACTTTCTCTAAATCCACAAAGACACACTGTAACTCCTTCTGGCCTTCTCTATACTTCTCAATCAACATTCCCCAAGCAAACATCACATCTGTCGTGCTCTTTCGCGACATTAAACCATACTGCTACTCGTTAAGCATCACCTCTCCTCCACTTATGTAGCTTTCACTAATCTTTACCCTATCTTCATGCTGTGGCTGATCAACTTTATACCTCTGTAGTTACTACAGCTCTGCACATAACCCTTAATCTCTGATAATTAACTGCAATAAACACGAGCCTAGATTTAACTGTCAATAAACATTATTAATATCAATAAACACAAGCCTAGATTTCTCTTTGACACTGTGGCTAAACTTAATCGAAAGCAACCTTCTACTAACTGCCCCCCTTTTACTGCCCATGATTTTCTGGAATTTTTTGGCAGTAAAATTGATGACGTTAGAAACAAAATAAGTAATCTACCTACAAAGCCTGCGATTCCACTTTCTTATAAGGACTCTTAAACTGTCCCTGTACTTGCACGTTTTGAGACTGTCACACTGGAATCATTGTCTAAGCTGGCTCTGGCAGCCAAACCTACAACTTGCCTTAAGGAATCCCTCCCCATTTGTAGTCTCAAAGAGGTGGCCATGGTAGTGAGTGCCACCCCTACAATCTGATTGTCCACCCCAAATTTTCTGCTACTTTATAGGCTTCCACCTTGCTCTGGGCAAGGTGTTTGGATAAGATGTTTGTTTCTACTGAGACACTTTACCATGCCTGTACCCTGAACATCTGGTCTGTCCCGTTTTGCCTTTAATCGTCATCATCTGTTCCGTAACCTATGGAGGTCATAGGAGCACAGCTGATGCCTCAACAAGTCTCTTCTACTGTTCCTTATCCATTGCAGCTCTCCCCGCCTCCACTGCGCTCACCTGTAGCCGTTCTCCGATGTTGTTTACCCAGGTTTTTCTCTGTCTCCCTCTCTTCCTAGTCCCTTCTACCAGGCCTTGCAGAATGTCCTTTGCAAGTGTCCTTTCCCTTCGGCAAACGTGCCCAAACCAGTTTAATTTCCAGATCCGAGATATTTGAAAGACTTGACTTCAAGTTTTTCGCTGCCAACAATGGTTTCCATGTTCTGCTCTTCAATCTCTTCAGTCTCCCTCCCCGGGTGATCTTTTGTTGTCATGATTTTGCTTTTTTGAGTACTGATCAACATACCAATGTCTTTAGCCGCCTTGTCCAGGCTTCTGGTTATTTCAGCTAGTTCTTCCTTGTTTCTGGCGATTAGATCTATGTCATCTACAAAGCGAAGGTTGGTGATTTTTCTTTCGCCGATTGTGAGAGTTGGTTCAAAACCCTCCATAGCATTGGTGACGATCTCTTCAAGGAATACATTGAAAAGGCATGGTGACAGTAAACAACGTTGTCTCACTCCTACCGTTGTAGTGAACCAGTCACTGAGTGTGCTGTCCATTAGCACTGCACTTTTCCAATCTTTTAAAGAGCTCCGATAACTTGGACAAGGTGTTCGTTGATGTCATGTTTTCTCGTGATTTTCCATAGAGCCTGTTGCCACACTGTTGAATGCTTTCTTAAAATCAATAAAGTTGTGATGGACTTCTCATTGATGTTCTATAAATTTTTCACAAAGAACCCTCAAATTGAAGATTTGCTCGGTTTTGCTTCTTCCACACCTGAAACCAGCTTGTTCTTCAACAAGAATCTGCTCAACTTGTGGTGCGATTCTCCTGAGAATGATCCTGAGCATTACCTTGCTCGCATGGCTGATTAGACTAATGGTTCTGTAGTTGCTGCATAATTTCAAGTTTCCTTTCTTTGGAAGTGGAATCAGTACCGAAGTAGTCCACTGCGTAGGCCATTTCTTCAGGCTATAAATTTTGTTGCAGATGCTAAGTAAGATGTCTATAACTTAGTCACCATTTTTGATTAGTTCCGCTGGTATATTGTCTGCTCCTGTTGCTTTTTCGTTTTTCAGATGTTTGATGGCTTCTTCAAATTCGCATCTTAAGATGTAATCTTCGTCTTCTGCACCTTTATTCTCATCAGCTATCAGTTGGTTGTATACTCCCTGATTTTCATTGAGGTCACAATTGTAAAGATCACTGCAGTATTCCGCCCACCTCTTTGCAATCACTTTTTTGTCTGAGATTAATTCTCCATTTCCGTCGTTAATGAGCCCATTCTCATTCCCAACTCGTCACGTATGGATGCTTGTTGAGGATGACCTCTTTGTCACTGTTCAACGCTCTAGGTACCCCTTTAACATCAACTTTCAGCTTGGAGGGACTGATATCACTTATAGTCACAAAAAAAAACAAAACAAAAAAAACAAAACAAAAAAACCCCAACAACAACCATACCCTAACCCTAAACTGCCGTAATTACACTTCCCTTAAAGAAACCATATATTGATGCAAGAGTTCTCAATAACTACAGACCAATCTCAAATGTACCTTTCATTTCCAAAAATTTGGAAAGAGCTGTTGCTGATCAACTTTTGGCCCATCTTTCCTACAACAATGTCCTTGATTCTTTTCAAAATGAGTTTAGAGCCTGTCATTCCACTGAAACTTAACTCACAAAAGTGGTGAATGACCTTTTGCTTGCTATGGATTCTAATGCCACATCAGTGCAACTGTTGCTTGATCTTAGTGCAGCTTTTGACACCGTTGATCATGGTATACTTTGGACCTCCTGATAAAACACACCGTGTCTTCCATGGCAATGTTACACCTGAGTTCTCTGCAGTGAAATATGGTGTACTCCAGGGCTCAGTTATTGGTCCTTTACTATTCTCCTTTTACGTCTCTCCTCTCGGCCATATTATACGGAGCTATGGAATTGGAAATATGGAAAATTTCCAGTGCTGTGCTGATGATACCCAGCTGGATGTACCCGTCAAGTCAGATAATCATTCTCATATCAGAACTCTAGAGGCATGATTGTCTGCAGTAAAAAATTGGATGTCATCCAACTTCTTACTTCAGGTAGTCCCCGGGTTACGAACATCTGACTTAACAAACGCCCGTACTTACAATCCAACCTCCATAAAGCCTATTATTTTACAAAATCGAGTTACACACAATGGTTCATACTAACAAATGGACGGACTACTTTGTGCAACGCTCAAAACATGTTTTAGGCGGTTCGTCGGCCCAAGGGAGAACAACGCCATGCCATCGTCGCCATTTTAAGTCAGATCACGTAAACATTGTTGCATCCGTTGTGTTTTGACTTCAAATATTCGTGTGTTTACCCTCGTAATCACGGCTTCAACGTGTAAATCTGATGCAAGTGATGGTGATGCACCGAAGACAATGAAAACAATCATGACTGAAACGAAAGTGTAAATAATAAAGCATTCAGAGAGAGGTGAAACACTCGTTTTTCCCCCCCCACTTACCCGGTGAGGCCAGCCCCGAGCAGGCTCTCGTTTCTGGCATCAAACGGCCAGCCTCCGCCGGTCGTGACCCGCTCCAGGGACATTGGCAGGTGGGAACGCTGAAATGTAAGAAATGTTCCTTAAATGGTTTTTTATACACACATTCTCTCTCTCAATTATAAATACTGTGGCGAAATCTATTTGAGCGTTCCTGCTGGGAGTGGGAGTCATTTGCATATTACCCACAATGCAGCTGAAGAGTGTTAATGTGAATGTTTTGTGTTATATTGTGTGATCCTAAACATGTTAAAAGGTGGGGGGGCATATTTGTTACAGATAGCGGGGATGTTGTGGAAGGTATTGGGGAAGTTATTAGTTATTAGAAAAGTTGTATTAGACAGCATGCCATTTCCCACCATGGGTGTGAAGAGTAAGGCTGATAGGTAAGGTCGGTTCTGTGGCCATTCAGACAAGAAAGCAGAGACCAATACAAACCTATGTGTTATCACTGGCTTGTCTTAAGGTCATTAAAAGCTTGCTGTTTAACGCTAAAAAGCTGGCCGTGGAGTCCATAATTTGGCCACGCCACAATACTGTACTATAGTTACATTTATTATTATTACTGCATTATCATATTTATAATGTTTTAGGTTAAATATAAGCTATATACTATGACAAACATTTGACTAACTGACGCTAGATATGAACTGTGCGTAACTGTTCCGACTCGCATACAGATTCAATTTAGGAACAGACTCAAAAACGGAGCTCGTTCGTAATTCGGGGGCTGCCTGTACTTAATTTTGAAAAAAACTTGAGATGTTGGTTATCAGTCCTGCAAGACACACACCTTTATGACCAAGACAGGGTATCTCTTTGCAACTGTGTGAGCTCCCAAAGTTGAACAGCCAAAAAACTTGGTGTTGATTGTGATCAAGCCCTATGTTTTGAATTTGGTATTAGAGAAATCACCAAGATCTCCTTTTTTCCACCTATGAGACACTGCCAAAATTCGGTCTTTTCTGTCCATGGCTGATGCTGAGATCCTGATCCATGCTTTTGTTTCATCCAGATTAGATTAATACAATGTCCTTTTTTTCCAGCCTGCTACGCGCTAGCACTAAAAACCTTCAGCCGATTCAAAATGCTGCTGCTAGAATATTGAATAAAATAAAAAATGTTTGACCATAACACACCGATTCTAGCCTCCCTTCACTGGCTCCACATTCATGCTAGATCTGGATTTAATAGAGAATAAGGCTTTTAAACATACATGCAAAGAAGACCTCAGTTCCTGCTTTTTTATTTGAATGACCACGAAGTTCAAGATTTAGCCTGCCCCATTGTATTAGGTTGTGTGTATGTGTGTGGGAGAAAGTCCCTGCTCTGTTTGAATGACGTGCAGCACAGTCCTCTGAAAGATCTATTTATATTCCTCTGAAGGTTTTTCAACAGGTGGACTTGAATGAGAGATCTGCCCTATGTGTTTACATGTGTGTGTGTGTGTGTGTGTGTGTGTGTGTGTGTGTGTGTGCGTCTGTCAGTGGGACTGAATAGTATTTGGAGCAGGCTGAGAGTCAGCTAAGTTACGGATCAAAGATCCTCTGGATCACCATCAATCACTCCTGACCAAGAAGTGACCATAATGAGAAAAGCAACATTCACTGGATTGCCAGTGGATTTTGGAAAGAAATAGAGTATCGGTGTTCGGTCTGGCGGCCTGTCCAGGGTGTCTCCCCGCCTGCCGCCCAATGACTGCTGGGATGGGGTCCAGCATCCCCGCGACCCTGAGAGCAGGATAAGCGGTTCGGATAATTGACGGATGGATGGATGTTGGGTTTGGTTTTTGCTAAGTAAACTTTAATCAAATATCAAACAAACTTTTGAAAGGACAGAAGAAAAATTCAAATGCTAAAACTCACATTTCGTCCATTAGCACGTTTTAAACCGTTAAACAAATGTCCTCTATGTAGGACTTCTGTGACTTGGGAGAATAGCGTGATCCTCCCACGCGCTACGTTCCCCCGGTGAAACTCCTCACTGTCAGGTGAAAAGAAGCGGCTGGTGACTCCACATGTATCGGAGGAGGCATGTGGTAGTCTGCAGCCCTCCCCGGATCGGCAGAGGGGGGTGGAGCAGCGACTGGGACGGCTCAGAAGAGTGGGGTAATTGGCCAAGTACAATTGGGGAGAAAAATGGGGGGGGATCCAAAAAGAGGAAAAAAAAAAAGAAGACGTGGAGGTCTGTGTCATCTGGTGCTTGGCTCTGCACTCCCCAGGGAGGAGAGAGTAAGGAATGTTCCGTTTCTGTGCTACCGGGACCCATCGTGGGCTGAATCATATAGAAAGCTCTCCGAGAGTCTCCATCTCATTCCATATATGGATGCATGTTGTAATGTTATGTTACTGGCCATGACCAGTTGTTTGTCCAACTATGATACAACATATAGGGAAAATGGATGGTTTCAGCTGACCAAGTAATAAGTGTTTCTTTGTCTAAGGAAAAGGGAATATAAAGGAGACAACTCCTTTGTTCAGTGAGAAGGAGTTATTAATTAATAGGTGTTCTCCTATTGTAATAGATACATAATAAAACGTTAAATAATAAATGAAACGTTAGGTAAGATATCTGCAGACTGATATTACCCTCTCAGGGAAAATGACTGCCAAAGGATGTCAAAGATCACAGTCTACGCGTCCCCTCCCCCTTTTTGCTTATACATTTGAAAGAATATTTCAAAAAATGTTTTACTTTGCATTTTTCAAATTTGCAGTAATCTTAAAGTAATGATAAAATATAATAGTAGACACCCTTTTCAAGCTCTTCCTTTTGGGATTCCAGCCCTCTCATGGACGTCTCTCTCAACTGCAGACTTAATACTGAGTCAGTCCAAACAAACAGGCCCACCAGCACAACAAGCACCACTTTATTACAGCTGTGGATTTATTTATCTTTTTTATTACTCGTTATGAGAAGTTGTGAAACCAGACAGCAACTACCCACAATGCATTTAGTGCAGGGAGGTCGGGGTGTGTGTGTGTGTGGATGACCAGTCTGTGCTTCCAGTAAAATCCAGCTTTTTTGGTACACAGAGACGAAGTATGACGACAAAAACCCAAACAACCGTGACTAATGGCACTTAGCATGTCCCAGTGCAGATTTCAGGTCCTCTGCTCTGCTCCTGTGTCATCCGTACATCACAGAATGTAAATAAGATGACGGAGGCCATCGTTTGCAGTGCCACACGGTCTCTAAAAGCCTCTTCACATGGCCACAGGCCAGAGCAGCTGAGCAGAGGGTATGAGAACGACTGTGTTTGGCCTCTCATGGGCAGAATGAGGCATTTTTTCAAGAGCAGCAATCAGCAAAGTATGTGATTTAAATAGCGGTGATGTTGTCATTACGTGTTTTGAATATATAGTTCACCTAGAGGCAGGTCACTAGGCCACTGGGCTGTAGAACCGTGTGTGTGTTTGTATGTGGCACATTAAAAAGCCCACATTAATTCCCCTAAAATTGCAAATATTTGCATTAAAATGAATTTTAGATCAATTGTACAAAAAAGTTATGATAAAATCTACCTAAAACGACTATGAGCAGTCAAAATGACGGCGAGTAATTAGCGCGTGATCGTGCGTGTCATGTCACTATTGTAACTTACATGAATAAGTAGACATGTTAGCCCATGGCTAACGGGTCGGAGTGGTTAACGTTGGCACCCGTGGTGCGAGAGACCCGGGTTCGCATCCCGGCTGCGGAAAGTCCCTGACTGCCCCCCGAATTCGCTACTTTGGTGTCAGAAGTGGGATGGTGAGATCGTGAAGGACCATGAGGCCATCGGAAGCGTTTCCCGAAGAAGGGGGTAGTGCGGTCGGACCCTTCAGTCGACTGGTTAACGTAGTTGCATGTGGTGCGGGTTCGCGTCCCGGCTGCGGCGGTTCCCGAGCTGCCCCCCTGCATTCGCTACACTATTTATGACGGGTTTTGGTCGCATCATTTCCTTGGCGAAGTTCATTGCTCTGTCCTATAATAAAACTAGCGTTCTCCAGTGCAGAGTAACAATCTAAACTTGATTTTTGATTATTGCCAACATGTCTGGTTACAGACGCACCATGACTACCACCGGGGCGTTGCAGTATTTAAAGGTGTTGGGCAGTGGTCATTTTAAATTGTTTGAAAAATACTATTAAAGTTGTTAAAATGTTAATATTGGTGTCAGTTAGTTTCTTAATAGACATACTAACATACGTAATGCATTAATATCTCAATTGGGTATTTATCTTGACAGAATAGAGTTTAAAAACCGGCGGTCATTTTGACCGTCCATTGTCTTTTTAGGTAGGAGTGAAATCCCGGTCGTTCTAGTTTAACAAAGAAAGTTATTAAAATGATCTGATTTCCTTTACCGTGTAAAAGTAAAGCTTCACACACCCATCTGGGAATTAATCAACAATAACCTAGTGTAACTCATGGTCAGATTTTATGCACACACACACACACACACACGTACACACGCGAACACACGTGCACACACACACGTGTGTATGTGTGTGCTTTCTGCCATCTATTTCCATCTGCTTCCTGTAGCTTTGACTCTTGACCTCTGCATCATTGCTGTCATGCCACTGCTCAACAATTCACCAGGGAATTCACGTTAGGGAGCTGCCCAGTGTAATCACATTTCCCACTTTCCAAGCACACAGCAACCGCCACTCGTCCAGGCATAGGAGAGCTATTTAAATCCTTCACTGTTTCTCAGCTACTTTGTGAACTTCAACAGACAAACCCGTCTTTAACCTCATGGTGATATTGTGTTTGAGTGTCATGAGGTCACTGCTAATGCTGTTAATGCCTTCAGTCATTGACTATTTTTGTGGGTGAATGGGCGATGAATCTATTCATTGTTGAAATAGCACAACTCAGTCGCCATAGTTTAAACAAGTAATGGATGTTGACTGATGTTTGCAGACAGCGTCTCAGTGGACTTCACACAAACAAAAAACTCTGGACATCAGGAATGAGCAGGGAGGGAGGACTCTCTCTCTCTAACACACACACACACACACACACACACACACACACACACACACACACACACACACACACACACACACGTGCATATTTACAAGAAGAGACAGAGTGACTAGTGCTGCAACTAAGGAATATTTCCATTATGAATAGATCCATCTAATTAATCCATCTGGATTTGATTAATCAGTCCTCTTATGTTTTCTGCTGGGAAACCCAGCCACTGAGGATGCACAAGCCAGTACATTCTTAGTGCTGATCCCAAGCCCGGATAAATGAGGGGGGTTGCGTCCGGCAGGGTATCCGGCGTAAAATCTTTGCCAAATCAAATATGCGGATCATAAATCAGATTTCCATACCAGATTGGTCGAGGCCCGGGTTACTAACGACTGCCACTGGTGCCGTTGGCCAGCAGGGTGCCGGTGGAAACTGTGCCAATGTTGGGCGAAGAAGAAGGAGCGGGGGGAAGGCATGTCCAGAAGCAGCGGGAGAGGAGGAAGGGTAGGAGTGTGGAGGTGAGAGTTGGAACTTTGAATGTTGGCAATATGACTGGTAAAGAGAGAGAGCTGGCTGATATGATGGAAAGAAAGGTAGGTATACTGTGTGTGCAAGAAACCAGGTGGAAGGGGAGTAAGGCCAGGAGCATCGGAGGTGAGTTCAAACTCTTCTACCATGGTGCAAGTGGGAGGAGAAACAGGGCAGGGGTAATTCTGAAGGAAGAGTATGTCAAGAGTGTGTTGGGAGGTGAAGAGAGTGTCAGACAGAGTGATGAGTATGAAGCCGGATACTGAAGGTATATTGATGGATGTTATCAGCGCATATGCCCCGCAAGTTGGGTGTGAGATGGAAGAGAGAAAAGAATTCTGGAGTGAGTTGGACGAAGTGGTGGAGAGTGTACCTAAAGAGGAGAGAGTGGTGATTGGAGCGGACTTCAATGGGCATGTTGGTAAAGGGAACAGAGGTGGGTAGGTATGGTGTCAAGGAGAGAAATGTGGAAGGACAGATGGTGTTGGATTTTGCAAAAAGGATGGAAATGGCTGTGGTGAATACATATTTCAAGAAGAGGGAGGAACACGGGGCGACTTACAAGAGTAGAGGAAAGTGCACACAGGTGGACTATATCTTATGTAGAAGGTGCAATCTGAAAGGGATTGGAGACTGCAAGGTGGTGACAGGGGAGAACGTAGCTAGGCGGCATCAGATGGTGGTCTGTAGGATGACTTTGGAGACCAAGAAGAGGAAGAGAGTGAAAACAAAACCAATGATCAAATGGTGGAAGTTGAAGAAGGAAGACTGTTGTGTGGAGTTCAGGGAGGAGTTAAAACAGGCACTGGGTGGTAGTGAAGAGCTATGAGATGGCTGGGCAACCACTGCAGAAATAGTGAGAGAGACAGCTAGGAAGGTACTTGGTGTGTCATCAGGACAGGGGAAGGAAGACAAGGAGACTTGTTGGTGGAATGAGGAAGTACAGCAAAGTACACAGAGGAAGAGGTTGGCAAAGCAGAAGTGGGATAGTCAGAGAGATGAAGAAAGTACACAAGAAGATAGTGTAAAGCAAAGACAGAGGTGGCAAAGGCAAATGAAAGGGCGTATGGTGAGTTGTATGAGAGGTTAGATACTAAGGAGGGAGAAAAGGACTTGTACCGATTGGCTAGACAGAGGGACCGAGCTGGGAAAGATGTGCAGCAGGTTAGGGGGATCAAGGATAGAGAGGGAGATTTGCTGACAAGTGAGGAGCGTGTGCTGAGAAGGTGGAAGGAGTACTTTCAGGGGCTGATGAAAGAGGAAAATGAGAGAGAGAAGGTTGGATGATGTGGGGATAGTGAATCAGGAAGTGTGGTGGATTAGCAAGGAGGAAGTGAGGGCAGCTATGAAGAGAATGAAGTGTGGAAAGGCAGTTAGTTGGTCCTGATGACATACCTGTGGAGGCATGGAGGTGTTTAGAAAAGATGGCAGTGGAGTTTTTAACTAGATTGTTTAACACAATCTTGGAAAGTGAGAGGATGCCTGAGGAGTGGAGAAGCATACTGGTATCGATTTTCAAGAATAAGGGTGCTGTGCAGAACTGTAGCAAGTACAGAGGTATAAGGTTGATCAGCCACAGCATGAAGTTGAGGGAAAGAGTAGTAGAAGGTAGGTTAAGAGGAGAGGTGACCATTAGCGAGCAGCAGTATGGGTTCATGCCAAGAAATAGCACTACAGACATGCTGTTTACTTTGAATCAGGAATCAGGAACACTTTGTTATTTCACTTCATGCGCTTGCGTACATGACATAAAATTAAATGTAGTTTCCCCAGCCCACAGCAGTACAACACAAAGACAAAAACACATTCAAAAACTAGAGGAACAGACATATCCAAAACTAACCTACTATATATCCAAACTAAACAAAGAATCACTGCCCAAGCGAACAAATGCCAGCCAGGATGACGGTCGGAACTGCCGGTCTGCATGAGCTTGCAGTTAGTTTAGCCTACCTCGCTTCCGTATCCTGTCAGACCGCCCTCAGTGTTTCCTCATCAAAGCAGCTTGAGGCACGGGCAGTGGTCCCCACACTCACCGGACGAAGCAGAACAGCTCTCCCAGCCAATCCAGCGCCCGAGGTGAATGTTTGAGAATGTTGATTGAGAAGTATAGAGAAGACCAGAAGGAGTTACATTGTATCTTTGTGGATTTAGAGAAAGCATATGACAGGGTGCTGAGAGAGGTGGTGTGGTATTGTATGAGGAAGTCGGGAGTTGCAGAGAAATATGTAGGAGTGGTGCAGGATATGTATGAGGGCAGTGTGAAAGTGGTGAGGTGTGCGCTTGGAATGACAGATGGGTTCAAGGTGGAGGTGGGATTATATCAAGGATCGGCTCTGAGCCCTTTCTTGTTTGCAATGGTGATGGACAGGTTGACGGATGAGAAAAGGCAGGAGTCTCCGTGGACGATGCTGTTTGCGGATGACATTGTGATCTTTAGTGAGAGTAGGGGGCTAGGTTGAGGAGTGCCTGGAGAGGTGGAGATATGCACTGGAAAGAAAAGGAATGAAAGTCAGTTAGAGCAAGATGGAAAACATGTGCGTAATCAAGAGAGAGGGCAGCAGAATGGTGAGGATGCAAGTTGAGGTCATGAAGGCATATGACTTTAATTAATTTGGGTCAACAGTTCAAAGTAACGGAGTGCGGAAAAGAGGTGAAGAAGAGAGTGCAGGCAGGGCGCAGTGGGTGGAGAAGAGTGTCAGGAGTGATTTGCGACAGAAGGGTACCCGCAAGAGTTATAAACGGAAGGTTTACCAGATGATAGTGAGACCAGCTATGTTGTATGGTTTGGACACAGTGGCACTGACAGAAAGACAGGAGGCGGAGCTGGAGGTGGCAGAGTTTAAGATGGTAAGATTTTCATTGGGAGTGATGAAGAAAGACAGGATTAGGAATGAGTATATTAGAGGGACAGCTCAGGTCTGATGGTTTGGAGACAAAGCAAGAGAGGTAAGATTGAGATGGCTTGGACGTGTGGAGGAGAGATGCTGGGTATATGGGAAGAATGATGCTGAATATGGAGCTGCCAGGGGAGAGGACAACAGGAAGGCCAAAGAGGAGGTTTATGGATGAGGTGAGAGGAAATGCAGGTGGCTGGTGTGACAGAGGAAGATGCAGAGGACAGGAAGATATGGAAACGGATGATTTGTTGTGGCGACCCCTAACAGGAACAGACAAAAGTAGTAGTAGTAGTAGTAGGAGTAGATATTGTCTGCTGGGAGCTTCTCAGTAGTCTCTACATTTGGCTAAAGGCAATATTGGCATGAAACAGAAGGCTTTTCTACCTGTTGTGCATCTCTCCTGATAAGACTACATACTGAATATAGGAAATGGAAACAGATTCTCTCTGTTGACCTTTACCCTGCGGCCGTGCATTACTTATCATTTGGCTTCTGGAAAAGTTGATCTATATCAATATAACTTTCCATAGAGGGATCCAGTAGCGGACCGTGCATTTCAGACCTAAGCCTTCGGTGAGACGTCACCTCCTCACAATTACCCAAAGACAGTCGTCATATCGCCAATGCTACAATGTTTTAGTCGCAAAAGTGATTATCATCACAATCATCGTTATTTGAACACATTTCACTTTCACAACAGCGACATCGTGTGGCGACATGGTGTAATGTACAGCCTTACTGGAAGTAATCCCACTGGGCATATAAATATGCTATCAAGAAACTCAACAAACACATCCCAGCCGGGCCGCTGGGCATAAAAACCACCAAACATTAAGCAAATCAAATCGCTGTACAAAAAAAAAAAAGTGACTCACCACTGTTGTCTATTAGAAGACAAAATCCATTCTCCTTTCTTTCTGGATGAAACGGTCGATCACACGGTCATAGAGCACTCCTTTGGCTTTTAAATAAGACAAGCCAGGATTTGGAAGCCTGTGTAGTTCCATGACCCCTTCTCTGACGAGAAAAGCAAGCACGCCCAGCAGTAAAGTTGTCTGCTTTGCTCGGATCCAGTGAGCCATGGGTACCTTTCGTAGGTGCTTGCCTGGAAATGTTGCACATACGTCTTCCCCGATTGGGTCAGAGCCGCTAACTGTGGGGTTGATCTGCCTATCTCCACAATCCTTTGCTTTCCCCCAAAAGATTGTCTTGAACATTGTGTGATTAATAAATCTGCCACCACATCATTCACGAGTTCTCCTTGAGACATTATTCTCATTCACGGCTAGCTAGTTTAGCTAACTAAATCAAAAACACAAATGCTAGCTAACATTACCCACCAACTACCGCGACCTAGGCACTGCTGCTGATTGGCTGAACAATCGGTCACGTAGGCTGTATGCTGCGAAGGCCCTATGACGCTGGGCAAGTATAAAAGAATACGCCCATCCGCTACACATCAAAATCTGATTGGTTGAGTAATCTGTCAATCCAGTATTAACGCCTAATTTATTTAGATAGAGACCTTCACTCGAGATGCAGAAGGCGCTGGCAGGAGGAGTCTCCTCACATGGTTACAACAGAGGGAAAAAGCTGATTGGATGATTTTTTTTTGGCTGAGAGACAGCAAGCAGAGCCTTCTGAATTCGTGCGTGTGGTCAATATCAAAATGTAATGCGATATTAACAGATTGATTAGAAGATTGTATTATATGTATGAAAGTGTTTTCCTTTTTCTGTGGCGTGTTAGGCCTTCACCGAAGGCCTATAAGGCCCTGACAGTTCGCCGCAGGAGGGATCTGAGGACCCTCTGCAAAAAAAGAAAATGTAAAGCTGTTCTACAGTAAAGATGCTGTCAGATTAAGTCCCTTGGTGGATAAAAACACATATTTTATGCTTTACAGAAAAGTAATTGAAAGCTTGAATTAGTAGAGAAGAGGTGCAAACAGATTATAAAGACAAAGACATGACTAGAAAAAAAAGTTATTTTCAAAAATATCTACCTCAGCAGTGATGGTCAGTCACCAGATGGATAACTTTACTACTGGACATCGATGGCCGAGGCCAAAACCAAGCAGGTCACTTCTGATTCACTTGGATCAACAATGAGAGACTGCACATATTCATATATCTCCTACTTCCTCTGTAAGCAATCCAGGGTCATGGTGGGTCCCAGCTGGCATGGGGTACCATGTATGGTCACACATTAATTCATATATGATTCATTCTTAAATGTAGTGTCGCAGTACTCAACTATGACTCAGTCTCCAGTCATTGAATGACTTGTCTCGGACTTCACAGCATCATGGCTTGGACATGACTTAGTTTCAGACACTATATCCATCCATCCATTATTCAAACTGCTTATCCTGCTCTCAGGGTCGCAGGGATGCTGGAGCCTATCCCAGCAGTCATTGGGCGGCAGGCGGGGACACACCCTGGACAGGCCGCCAGTCCAATACACACACACAATACACACGCACACACATTCATACCTGGGGACAATTTAGTACGGTCGATTCACCTGACCTACAAGTATTTGGACTGTGGCAGAAAACCAGAGCATCCAGAGGAAACTCACACAGACATGGGGAGAATATGCAAACTTGATCCGGGACGATCCCCAAGGTTGGACTACCCCGGGGCTCAAACCCAGGACCTTCTTGCTGTGAGGCAACCTCAGTAACCACTGAACCACCGTGCCGCTCCGACACTACATATATATAAAACTTGGTTAATATAAACATTCAATGGTAGGGAAAGTGCTCAACAAATAAGGAGCAAAATAATCCATGGATTTTATACTTACATATACTAAATTTTTCTCCAATGCATACATTGCATGTGCAGAGGTTTGGATCAAACTCAACTCCCCTTTCTGTGAGTGAACAGTGATACAAACTAAACTGACTGTTTGGTTCGGACACTGATAATGATGATGATGGTGATGAAGATGAAGATGATGGAGATGTAGTATAGGTCATGGATGATGGCTAAACTGCCCACCAGCGTAGGTAGCCGGTAGTGGACCAGACCAGAACAGGACTATTCGTTGACTGTGTAAATAACCAGAGTTGAGAGTAGTAGTAATAGTAGTAGAGAGAAAGAGAAAGAGAGAGAGAGAGAGAGAGAGAGAGAGAGAGTAACTGAAGTAAAGGATGCATCCCTCCTTCCAGTCTCCACACAGAGTGGGGACAGCTGTTCATTCCCAGAGGAAAAAGGATGTTAGCACATATTAAAGAGGCTTCAGATGGATTTCATGTTTTGATTGAATGAATTATGTTTAATAAGTGGCATGAAAGTGAATCATATGAGTTTGAGGCCTTATCTCAGTTTTAGTTTATGGACAATGATGGACAGACCTTCACCAAAACTGTGGTATACCAGCTGAAAACACAGAGAAGCCTAATGGTAATGTCTATGTGATTATTGTTAAATCAATCAATGACAACTCTCATAACAAATATGACAATGATGACCTTAGTAATACTAGGTATCATAATAACAATCAGAGCACCCACGATTATTGTGGAAATAATCACCACATAGCATCCTAACCTATAGGATGTTTTCAATGACACATAAAAATTTACTTTTAAACAGGTAATTCCATACAAAATCTCCTTTTTCCCCCTAGAAACCCACAATATCAATTTAAAACTTCCAAAATGAAAAATAAGTGGAAAAAAGGGAATCATTTGTCACCCAACTGTCAAGTCTTCCATCCAGCTGCTCCTGGGTGAGTTTTATTCATCCGTGTTGGGCTGAAGACAAACAGCATGAGACGGAGAAACGGCATTTTGGATTCCAGCATAGCGACAGAACAGGGTGGATGATGGATGATGGACGGCAAAGGATACAGGAGGACCAAGAGTTTTCCACAAGGAGAGCAGACAGATGTATGAAGAGATGGAACCTCCCTGTCAGCCTGGATATGGTGGGGAGGCCGATGAGGAGGGTGGGTACAGTGATGACTTGTAATAAACAGGGAAGAGGAGGAGGATGATGAAGATTTATTCCATGATAATGATCAGTGTAACCCCCATAAATTTAGCTGCCCTACTAATTAAGTTATTGTACACTCTAGCGTATTCCCATAGACCATCAGTAGAGGGCGCTAGCAGTGTGTAGTCATGGACAGCCTAATGGTGTGTTCACACCAAAGGCGAAGCGAACTTTCGCCTCGCTGTACGTGCGCGAGTTTGATTGCGGGATCATTTGTTTTTATTCGCGTTACTCGCGCGAGTTTGGCTGCAGGATCGAGTACGCGAACCCGCGAATTCTCTCCCAGAAAAGAGGGGAGGAGATTGAGATTCTCTGACATCAGGAGAATCTCAACGCTGATAGGCTTTCGCGACACAGCGTCACGCGAATTTCTCGCTCGAGTTGCGCGAATACACGAATGACGCGAAATTCGCTTATTCGTGTCGCCCGGTGCGAATACACGCGAATTCGCATCTTTGCATTGACTTGAGGTCCCTGGCTTGGTAGGCAGTGAACTATATTTATTTGTGCCAGAGAGGCACAAGCAGACTCTGCCTCAGCAGCCTGCATTCACGAATGCTAGCTTTGGGAGCAAGCCATCCTGAATAGGGCATGCCTTTTATTTGAGTATTAATGAAGATTTCGTTGAGGATTGCCTTTGAGGATTTTTTGTTCTTTTACCCAGAATCTCTGGTGAGTGTTAACAGTAGCTAGCTATGCTGCATTAGCCATTGGCCAATTTTTCTTTTAAACAATATCTTTATGGATCTTTCATTGTATGCTTGCATAATAATGCTTAATGTCAGCATTATTATGCACCAAATTACACTGGAAATTTTAACTTTCACAAACAAAATATGCCCCCCCAACCCTCACTTGTTCTCTCTTAACATCTCCCTTGTATTTAGAGCCAAAATGAATATAAATCATATGACAAAATCAATCATACAATACAATGTTACCTCTAACAAAATAAAGATATACATAGACAAAATATTACATCAACAAAATTTCAAAACGTGCCTCCATCCCCTTCTGGAGTCTACCCTTTCTTTACCTTTGTACCCTACATTCTTTAAGTACCCTGTCCTAAGTTTTCCTCCTATAAGAGCTCCCCTATATCTCACATTTTTATAAAATCAATGAATGGTTTCCAGATTCCTTTATAAACACCCATTTTATTTTTCAAGTTATTATGTTATTCTCTCTATTGACATACAGTGGGCCTTAATATTCTTAATCCAAGTACCAATTGTAGGTGCAACCGTGTTCCTCCAGTTAAAAGCTATCAATCATTTTGCCTGCAGTATAGCAAAATCTATAAATTTATATTCTTTAATTCTCAAATTGAGATCTGTTGGATACATGTGTAACAATATCATCTTGGAGTCTAGTGGAATATGTACAGACAAAATGAACAGGATTGTATTGATCACCTCCCTCCAGAATTTCTTAATTTTGTCACACTCCCAAATACAATGTATAAATTTTCCTTGAGCCTCATTACATTTAAAACATGTGTCAGGTATATTGCTGTTATATTTATTCAATTTGACAGGGGTTATATAAATCCGCATCAACCAGTTACATTGAAGTAGCTTTAAATTAGTGCTGGCTGTTCGTGTCTGAGCCTTCTCACAGGATATGCTCCAACCGTTATTTGAAATGTCATCTTTTAAATCTATCCCCATGCATCACGTTTGGATACTGAGGTATCATTAGAACCAGATGCAAGCCAGATGTATATTAATGAAATCAAACCTTTACTGCTGCAATTTTTGGTAATAATTTCTTCTATGGTCGAAAGCTCAGGAATTACCAATGACTGATTTTGCATAGAAGAAACAAAACTCCTTAATTGCAGGTATCTTTAAAAAAAATGCTTTCTTGGGATGTCATATGTTAAGGAGATTTCCTCGAAAGACATTAGAACATCTTCTTTATAAAAGTCAGATATTTTGCTTAGCCTTTTTTTGCTCATAGTTGGACTCCAGCATCCAAATTGCCTGGTTTAAATGAAACATTGCCCCAGATTGGACTGAGTTGTGACAAGGAGTTAGATATACTCATATATTCCTTTACCTCATACCATGCGCTAACCATATTAAGCACTATAGGATGGGCAGTATGTGCTCTGAGGTGTTTTAGCTTGGCTGAATACAGATATAAATTGAATGGTATCTGAACGGAGCACGACTTTGTATCCATCCATGATGGAGTATCTCCGGCAGAAAAATAGAACATTATAGTTCTCAATTGTGCTGCCAAGTAATACCAATGAAGATTTGAACACTTTAACCCCCCTGTATCAAATGGAAGATATAAAAGAGACAGGCGAACTCTGGGAGACTTCTTTTTCCATATAAATTTTGCAGTGAGTGATGTGATTCTCGCAAATATTCCTTCAGGTGGGGGCCAAAGGGATATTTTGAAATAAATATATAAATTTAGGTAGTATGCTCATCTTTAATACGTTTATTCTCCCTACCAGAGAAATAGGCAAGGACATCCATCTTTCTATCGATTTACAAGCTGAGTCCAATATAAGTTCATAATTTACTGACACTATGTTTTCTAATGGAGGTATTATTCTCATGCCCAAATAAGTAAAACTGGTGACAGCTTAAAGATAGACACATGTTGATCAGGAGTGTGTCTCTCATTTTTGTTAAGCAACGTAAGTGAGGATTTTGAAGCATTTAAAACTTTCAAAAAGGTGTTCAACTTGAATTTTGGAAAGCCTATTAAACTGAGAGCCATCCCTGCCTGTGTTTCTTGTTGTCAATATTGTAATGCCTGTGTCAGGTTAAGCACAGGTAATTTTCATATATGTATTACCGTAGCTAATGTTAACTTCAAAGTTCACTGCACTTTTTGTGCTTAGTTTTTGATTCAGTGTGGTTTCTGTCTATATTTTTTCAAAGATATTTTTCTAGCCAAAAACATACATGTTCTTATGAGGGAAAAAAATTACTATCAGAGTCAGGAAATAATACATATGTAAAACAAGCAGCCATGATTCAGAGCTAAGCAACATGAGAATTTTGAATTTCCATAATTTCAACAAGAACATCTACCATTACTCAAATGTCTTATCTTGATTTGTGATGAATTACAAAAATGTACAAAATAGGAAATTACTTTCAGCACAGTCATATTCAGAAAAATGGCTTGAAGCTTGTTCAGTCTTTTGTCCTACATGATGGGTTATAATAATCGTGAAAACAGTACAACTTGTTCAGTTTGCTGTGTAGCACAGGTTCATTTGGGTTCATTTTTCTGACTTGTTCTTGGACAACGCAGAAGTGAACTTATTAGCGCTCACAGATGACAGCAGTTTACTCCAACAATCCATAACATACCTGCCTTTTACAACAATTATCCTTCATAGTTTTAATATCCTTTTGAATGACTCTTAAAGTAGGACTACCATACTTGTAGATTTTTCTACAGTACAAAATTAAATTCCAGGGCAGTTTCCCTTAATTACAGTTAGCAGGCTCTCAGCAGTTTTTTTTACAAGTCTAATGTACACAGATATACATAAACACCACAGAGAACATGTGTAAAAATAACACAATTTAAAAGTCCAGCTTTACAAAAAATGCACTACCGTGCATGATGTTCCTCATGTTGGGATGTAGGACTGCAAAAAGCAGAGCCCGATGCATGAAATTTATCAAGTCACGCCAGTAAACAAGCACTCACTTCAGCTACTGCAAGTTGGATTTGATAAGACCCTGAGAAAATCATCTCATGCGCATTTGTAAAGGAAATTTTGTTTGCAGGATCCAACATTAGGAAAGGGCAAAATTTCCATCTTGAGAGTCAATGAGATTGTACGGATGCTAATAAGTTCATCTCAGTTTTTCAGACTCTGCTCATAGGACAAAGATGTTCCGTTTTCAATTGTTAACAAAGACACATCGATGTACTGAAGCAGATTAAAATGACTGTGTGAACCACCATTCATTCACAGGTTTACAAACAACAGAAGCAGGCAAAGTCACCATGGACATGAACATTTACAATAAGACACAAATGTAATTTTGTAACAAACATTTTTACTGTGTTATCGATAATGCAACCTCTAAAATAGCATCCTGCAGCCCACCAAGAGAAATTGAAAGTAGATACCCTTTGACATGGCAAACAGAGTCTTTCATATATTTGGGCATCAACATGCCAAAAGATGTGGCAAAATTATCAGAGCTTTTTCAGAAAGCTGCAGCTCGTCTGGTGTTCAGCCGCCCTAAGTTCTCCCACACAACTCCCCTTCTCATGTCCCTACACTGGCTCCCAGTAGCTGATCGCATCCAGTTTAAGACTCTGGTGCTAGCCTATAGGGCAGCTCCTTCCTATCACCAGGCCATGGTCAAGCCCTACACCCCCGCCCGACCACTTCGCTCTGCTGCCTCGGGATGCCTGGTTGCCCCGTCGCTCAGAGGCCCCTGCTGCCTATCGACCCGGTCACAGCTCTTTTCTGTCCTGGCCCCACAGTGGTGGAATGAACTCCCCACTGATGTCAGGACAGCGGAGTCGCTGCCCATCTTTCAGCGCAGGTTGAAAACTCACCTCTTTAAGAACTACTACGTTACTTGCTCTTAGCACTTATTGTTTTTGCTCATTTAAAAAAAAATCTCTTTCTTGCACTTTTACTTTAGCACTGTTTTTGCTCTTAGATGCTTGTTTAGAGAGAAGATGCACTTATGACCTCTGATGACTAGTAGTTCTCCTGATTTCCTGTGTTAAATGCACTTATTGTAAGTTGCTTTGGATAAAAGCGTCGGCTAAATGACTGTAATGTAATGTAATTTAATTTATATCCAGATATGTTACTGAACAGGCCAATCAGATCTAAGAGTACAGGTATGGAAGTGTCCAATTGTTTTAGGAACAAAATTACATCATCTGCAAAGAGGGCTATTTTGTGATCTCTGTCACGAATTTTGATGCCCTTTATTTTTCTGCTAGTTCTAATTGCCATAGGTAATGGTTCTATAGCTAGGATAAACAAGAGTGGTGACACAGGTAAACCTTGAGGGTAGCCTCTTGTGATATTAAAGGGCTCAGATACCACTTCATTTGTTAGTACCTCAGGTTGAGATGTTATAATTTAATCCAATTACAAAAGTATCTCCAAATCCAAACCAAGCGATAACATCAAAAAGATAGGCCCACTGAACCCCATCAAATGCCTTCTCTGCATCAAGGGAGATAAGAGCTGTACCCCTTTCTCTCTTTTGGTCATATATATGATATTGAGAACACATCTTACGTTATGAAACATCTGCCTTCCCTTTATAAACCCATTTTGATCATTCCCCACACTCTTTGCTAAGATTTTACAGAAGATTTCTGTATATGTATTTACTAGACTTATAGGGTGCATATTGACACATTTAGTATTAGTTTTACCTGGTTTTGGAAGCAGGATAATCAAAGCCTCTCTCATTGAAGCAGATAGATAACCATTAATGTAAGCTTCCAAGTACATCTCATAAAGTGGAGTTATCAATGTATCTTTAAAATGTTTATATAAGCCAATTGGGAGGCCGTCCGGCCCTGCTGTTTTTCCAGCCTTCATTGCACCTATGGCTTCTGATATCTCAGCTATGCTTGGTTGTTTATCCTGCGTTTTCTTACTTTACTCAGAAATTTTGGGAATGTTTAGTTTGTCTAGGAATTCAGCCTGGATATCCCCACTGATAATGTATTCTGATCTATAGAGGTTTTCATAGAATTTTTTAAATGCTGTATTAATTTCCAATGGATCAACTATGGTATTCCCGTTTGCTTCTTCAATTTTAGTAATTGCCCTCTCAGTTTGTTGTTGCTTGATGCGCCATGCAAGGAGTGTATCGGGCCTTTCTTCTTGGTCGTACTAATTTTGTTTGAGCCTCATTAAATTTGCAGCAGCCTTGTCAGATGTTAACTCATTGTATTGAGTTCTAAGTAGTAATAGTTGCTTGGCAATGTCATGTTCATTCAAGTGCGACTGGACTTGGTATATATCCGTGATGTATACCAAGGATATATGGATATACAGTGCATCTGGAAAGTATTCACACCCCTTCACTTTCCCCATTTTGTTATGTTACAGCCTTACTCCAAAATGGATTAAATTCCTTTTTTTCTCATCAATCTACATACAATACCCCATAATGACAAAGCAAAAAAGGTTTTGTAGAAATTTTTGCAAATTTATTAAAAATAAAAAACTAAAATATTGCATGTACGTAAGTATTCACACCCTTTACTCAGTACTTAGTTGAGGCACCCTTGGCAGCGATTACAGCCTCAAGTCTTCTTGGGTATGAAGCTACAAGCTTGGCACACCTATATTTGGGGTATTTCTCCCATTCTTCTCTGCAGATCCTCTCGAGCTCTGTAAGGTTAGATGGGGAGCGTCGCTGCACAGCTATTTTCAGGTCTTTCCAGAGATGTTCAATGGGGTTCAAGTCTGGGCTCTGGCTGGGCCACTCAAGGACATTCACAGACTTGTCCCGAAGCCACTCCGTCGTTGTCTTGGCTGTGTGCTTAGGGTCACTGACGTGTTGAAAGGTAAACATTCGCCCCAGTCTGAGGTCCTGAGCGCTCTGGAACAGGTTTTCATCAAGGAACTCTCTGTACTTTGCTCCATTCATCTTTCCCTCAATCCTGACTAGTATCCCAGTTCCTGCCGCTGAAAAGCATCCCCACAGCATGATACTGCTACCACCATGCTTCACTGTAGGGATGGTATTAGCAAGGTGATGAGAGGTGCCTGGTTTCCTCCAGACGTGACGTTTGGCATTCAGGCCAAAGAGTTCAATCTTGGTTTCATTAGACCAGAGAATCTTGTTTCTCATGGTCTGAGAGTCCTTTAGGTGCTTTCTGGCAAACTCCAAGCGGGCTGTCATGTGCCTTTTACTGAGCAGAGGCTTCCGTCTGGCCACTCTACCATAAAGGCCTGATTGGTGGAGTGCTGCAGAGATGGTTGTCTTTCTGGAAGGTTCTCCCATCTCCACAGAGGAACGCTGGAGCTCTGTCAGAGTGACCATCAGGTTCTTGGTCACCTCCCTCACCAAGGCCCTTCCCCCCCGATTGCTCAGTTTGGCTGGGTGGCCAGCTCTAGGAAGAGTCCTGGTGGATCCAACTTCTTCCATTTACGAATGATGGAGACCACTGTGCTCTTCGGGACATTCAAAGCTGTAGAATTTTTTTTGTACCCTTCCCCAGATCTGTGCCTCAATACAATCCTGTCTCAGAGGTCCACAGACAATTCCTTTGACTTCATGGCTTGGTTTCCGCTCTGACATGCACTGTCAACAGTGGGACCTTATACGTATATAGATAGGTGTGTGCCTTTCCAAATCATATCCAATCCATTGAATTTACTACAGGTGGACTCCAATCAAGATGTAGAAACATCTCAAGGATGATCAGTGGAAACAGGATGAACCTGAGCTCAATTATGAGTGTCATAGCAAAGGGTGTGAATACTTATGTACATGCAATATTTCAGTTTTTTATTTTTAATAAATTTGCAAAAATTTCTACAAAACCTTTTTCACTTTGTCATTATGGGGTATTGTGTGTAGATTGATGAGGGGAAAAAAAAGGAATTTGATCCATTTTGGAATAAGGCTGTAACATAACAAAATGTGGGGAAAGTGAAGGGGTGTGAATACTTTCCGGATACACTGTATACCAAGTCCAGTCGCACTTGATTCAACTCCTTTGGATAACCATGACCTGGATGAATGAGAACATTCACAGACACGTCATGTTCATTCTGCCCTTCCTGAAAGTTCTTATTCTCAAACTTTTTGATTTTGGATTCCAAATCTCAAATTTTGTTCCTGTGTTTCTCTTGTCCTTCTGCTTACATAGCTTATAATTTGGCCTCTAATAAATGCCTTAAAGAGAGACTGACATGCCCTTTCTGAACACATTTTTTAACATTGGGAATTTGAATCACAACCAAAAATAGGTGTGGTTAAGAATTCAAAGCTATTGGCTTCTGTCTTCCTGGGTGGGTGGGGCTCGGTACCGCTCGTCACTAGTTATTGACACAAAATGTCGGATAGCGAGAGCAAGAGAGTGAGCCTCTGCGAGGATTACAGTTTCGAGGAGGATTCGGTGATACAAATAACTGTTAGATAGATAGATGATAGATATTTAGCTCGATAGATAAATAGATAGATAGCGATACGTTGTAGAAAGATCGATAATAGTCTTAATATCATTACACCTCTAGAATTAGTAGAAATTAGGCTGAAAGAACCTCTCCTGGCCACCTTCATTTTATCTTAGATGTCTCATTAGCTAATAGGTGTGAGAACACTATCTTAGCTTTTCGTGGTTTTATCCTGTTCATAACATGCTTTACTTTGATAATTTTTTATAGGCCTCTGTAGTTCCATGAAATACACTCAACTAAGATATCCTCTTGGATACATGGTGGTATACCCCTCCTTTTTAATTAGTTTTTATTTATTGGCTATTCGCCAATTTAACTCAGCTGAGTTGGCTGCCTTTGATCTAACTGAGCCACTCTAGTATTGTCGTTGTCTTGTTGTTCAAATGATAATGAGAGCCTAAGATATTTTGGTATAAAAGAAAACAATCGGAGGATTGTTAGACATACAGCCTGCTATTTCATTGAAAGTGGTATCTAAAGTGATGCATGTATTGATTCTGTGGTGGTTAGCACTGTTAGCTACACAGAGCTAAGTCACTACGTTTTGTAGCCCATGTGTGGTTTCAGTAGCTTAATTTTTTGTTGTTGATTTGTTTCCTAATTCTATGTTTTGGGAAAGTGAGAGACAGTATAGAGTCAAATTCCAGATCTGGTGCTTTTGAGTAGAGGACATTTACTGATTTCCGCTGCCGTATGCAGGTTGTTGTTTTTTCAGTGCATGATTCTGACAGAGTGAGAGCAACATAGACAGCACGTGGAGGAAGAAATCCGCTGTCGTTCCAGTCAATGCACTCTGCCACTTCTTCAGTGGCGAAGACGTCAAACACCGGGGAAGATAAACACAGGACAGTCAGATAAAATGTTTTCTGGGAGAACTCCAAATTCAAACTTATATGACCCGGGTAGAATTCTTTTTTATTTTTTTGGGACTTTCAACAAAAGAGCTCTAATTTCTATTTTAATTTAAAGGGACATTACAAACAAAAACAAGAGGGTTTAATACTGAACTCGGACTGAACTAAAAAAAAGTTTATAATTTTTCTATTCTATACTGGAGTGCACTTGTGACATATTTCCATTTGTTGTAAAATACATGCCGACTTATTCATTTTCTAAAAGAATTGTTTCCATGTTTTTTTCTTCCTTCAACTCCTCCTTTGTCGAACCCAGCTTAGATCAGTGGGCCATATATTTTGTTATTTGGCCAATCAGTCCTATAGTCTTACATCAGGAATCATGAATATTTGTCATTTCATTCCATACACCTTCGCACATGAATTATCGTTTTCCCCTGCCCACAGCAGTGCAACATAAAGACAAAAACACATCCAAACTACAAGAACACATATCAGGAATCAGGAACAATTTATTGTCATTTCTTAGACGGACTTGAATACATAAAGAAATGAAATTTCATTTCCCCCAGCCCATAGCAGTGTAACACAAAAAAACACGCATCCAAAATTTCCCAAAACCAACACCACCAAAAAAAAAAAAAAAAGACGAAAGCAAAAACAGACATATATCCAAACTGCAAAAAAAAACAAAAAACTACAAAACACATATCTAACATACTGTCCCAGAGAGCGAATGCCAGAATGAATGTCAGATGTGCTGGTCTGTATGGGCTAGCAGTTAGCTTAGCCTGCCCTACCTCCGTGTCTTGTCAGACCGCCCTCGGTGTTTCCTCCTTAGGCACAGCTCCAGGCAGGGCCGTGGTCCCTGGGCCCACTGGACGCAGCCGACCAAGCTCCCCCAGCCAATCCAACGCCAGCTCTCCCATCCAGACACCTCTGGCCGCCATACCACTCTCGGTGTTATTGGAACTGCCGGTGTGCATGGGCTAGCAGTTAGCTTACCCTGCCCCGCTTCCACATCCTATCAGACCACCCTCGGTAGTGAAGAGCTGCGCAGTGGTCCCTGGGCCCACAGGACGCAGCAGACCAAGCTCTCCCAGCCAATCCAGAGCCAGCTCTCCCAGCCATCAAATGAAATCACAAACCTAGATGCTGATGTGGACAAAGACACTGCATGGACGGCACTGGGTGAGGCCGCCACAAACGTAAGTTCACGCCGCCAACTTCCCACACCGGTACTGGGTGAGGCCGCTGCAAACATGAATTCATGCCGCCATCTTCCCACACCAGAAGCGGTGATGATGAAAATGATGATGATGATTGGTAGTTATCAACATGTAGATGTTTTCTATTTCTTTTCTTTAACATCCCCGTCTCCTGTGTAGGTGTTGGGGAGTGTCTGAACTCCACGCAGACTGAATGAGTCAGCAGGGCTGTCGTGTCAGCACCAAACAGATAAAACCTGGGAGAACCTAACTTTTACTTACTGATGTTGTACTATCTGCTCGTAAAGGCCTTCTACCAGCTTGTTCTGTCAGATCTGCTTTTTACCTGCCTTCCTCTTCTGCGTTTGGCTGCGGTGGTGAAGACGTCAAACACTTTGCATTGTATGATTTTTTTTCCCCCAGTAACGTCTTACCAGACGTACAACTGGTTATCATTATTTTCTCTAGTTTTGGTGGATTTGGCATCATCTAGTGGTCAGAATAAATTATCTTATACTGTAAATCTCAGCATTTCACATGAAATGAAATTGATCCTGAGGGTGCAGAGACAGCGTTCACATGCAGGTCACAATATCTGATGAGAACAGATTTTGTGGTAGGATGATGTAGCGGCAGCGTTGGTATGATAACGGGTAAAATAATGATGGAGGAAGATTGAAGCCATCTGGTAGCCGTTGACATGAGTAGAAGAGAGCCTGGATGAGACTAAAGAGCATTCCCCTTAAATGACTTAATAGTATATGGTATTGTACTACTATTACAGTACAAAAGACACACACAAACGTCGGTCTGTTTTACATCCATATGGATGCCTGCAAAAACCAGCTGCTAATGGCTTTAACATGCTTACCTCTCTCTCTCAAACACACACACACACACACACACACACAAAGGGTGACCTTGCCATGTTATTTTTTAAACCCTGCTGAGGCTTTTCAGAACTTCTGAAAGCAGCAGTGTTTTTTTTCCCCCCTTTCTTCCTGGTCCTGCCTTCTCCTCCTCCTCAATTCATTATTTCTCAGATTATCTGAAATTATTAAATATTATTTTGGGTCATTAATCACATGGTGAGACAGGAGTGTGGCACAGAGGAGAGAGGGAGTTGAGATCAGATCTGCAGACACACAGCGATGTGACTCAACAAGCTATAAATATTATAACACATCACCTGACAAGCTGCCACACCACACTGAACCCCCCCCCCTCACGCACGCACGCACACACACACACACTATGTAATCCCTGCACATTTCCGTTTTTTGGCTTACCTCGTTGCCGTCACTGTGACTCTTGACCTCATTCTTAATTACCAGATTTACAGTTGTGGATAAGAGGATGACCTTCAACCCCTAAAATGTCTATAAGACCTCTGGCCCAACACATTTTGTTGTTGGTGATAAGGATGAATTTGATGATGATGACGAAGGCTTTCTCAGCGCACGCACGCACGCACACACACACACACACACACACCCTGTTAAGAGGTTAACATGCAACTCACTGCTGTGAAGATCAATTCCATTGCATTTAAATGTAGAAAATTAGTGAGAGATAGACAGACAGACAGACAGACAGACAGACAGACAGACAGACAGACATATAGATAGGTGATAGACAGACAGACAGTTAGTTAGGTCCGTAAGTATTTGGACAGTTCCACAATATTTGTAATTTTGCCCCGGTAAACCACCACAGTGGATTTGACATGAAGTATTTGAGATGTGATTGAAAAGTAGACTTTCAGCTTTAATTTAAGGGGTTGGATAAAAATATGGCATTAACTGTTCAGCCATTACAGCCATGGATATACAGGGCCGCCCCATTTTCAGAGGCTCAAAAGTAATTGTACAAACAAACATAACTATGATTATAACAATTATATTTAATGTTTGGAGGAAAATCCTTTGCAGTGAGTGACTGTCTGAAGTCTGGAACCCATCGACATCTTCAAATTCTGAGTTTCTTCCTTTGAAATGCTCCGCCAAGACTTAACGGCAGCTGCCTTCAGTTGCTGGTTGTTTGTGGGTCTTTTGGCCATTAGATTGATCTTCAGCAAGTGAAAAGCATGCTCACTTGGGTTGAGGTGAGGTGACTGACTTGGTCACTGATGAATATTCCACTTTTCTGCCTTGAGAGACTCTCGAGTTGCTTTCTCAGCTTCTTTTGTCATTATCCATCTGCAGTGTGAAGCGCCATCCTCTGTTTTGTGACATTTGGCTAAATCTGAGCAAATGGTATATCCTTATAAACATCACAATCCATCCTGCTACTTCTGTCAGTAGTCACATCATCAATAAACACCACTGACCAAGTTCCATTGGCAACCATACATGCCCATTTCACAACACTACTTCCACCATGTTTGACAGATGATATGGTATGCTGAGAATCGTGAGCTGTTCCTTTTGTTCTCCACACTTTTCCTCTTCCCATCCTTCTGGTACAAGTTAATCATTGCTTCATCTGTCCAAAGAACCTTGTTCCAGAGCTGGGTAGGTTTTTAAACAGTCTAATCTGGCCTTCCTGTTCTTAAGTGACACCAGTGGTTTTCACCTTGTCGTAAACCCTCTGTATTTATTTCCATGCAGGCGTCTCTTGATTGTAGACTTGGACAATGATACCCCTCCCTCTCAAGAGTGTTTTTGACCTCACTAGATGTTGTGAATACGTTTGTCTTCACTAGGGAAAGAATTCTGCGATCATCCACTGTAGATGTGATCCGTGGTCTTCCAAGCCTTTTGGTGTTGCTGAGCTTGCCAGTGCATTCTTTCTTTTTAAGAATGTACCAAAATGTTGATTTGGCCACTCCTGAAGTCTTTACTATCCATCTGATAGATTTCCTTTGCTTTTTCCGCCTAATGATGGCCTCCATCACTTGTATTGACACCTCTATGGACTTCATGTTGAGAGTTCCGATGAACAGCTACCAAATGCAAATGTAAATACTTGGAATGAACTCCAGACCTTTTATCTGCTTAATTTGTCATTTAATAATGATGGAAAAGGTCTTACTTTCCCATGAAACCACTTGTTAGTCAAGTGTCCAATTACTTTTGATCCTCTGAAAATGGGGTGAACATATATAAAACTGGCTGTAATTCCTTAACAGTTAATGCAATATTTTTGTCCAACCCCTTAAATTAAAGCTGACAGTCCAGTCGTCAATCACATATTGGTTACTTCATTTGAAATCCACTATGGTGGTGTACGGGAGCAAAATTGCAAATATTGTGTCACTGTCCAAATACTTATGGACCTAACTGTATATTATAACCAGGATGATGATTGTATTATGTCTTAGATACACATGTAAGTTATTATTATTTACCCCAAAAATGAAAAATAGAATTGTAAAACCATGTATTCTTTCACATTATGACCTCTGGTCTTTGTTATAATCGTCTTTCAAAGCAAACCTGCACATATGCATTACTTTCAGCTTGATTTTCCGGCGTGTTGGTGGACCGTTTGAAAATGGAACATTTGTGGAGTCTGGATGAGATGGATGCTATCCGAAACCCATCAAGTCTGTCATGATGGAGTAGAGGAGACACCAGGAGCTCAATACAGCAATCCTGTACAACCTGCTTCCTTTTTATAAAACTCAAAAAGCAAAAACCATCCAAAAGAAGAAAAGGATAAGCCCCAGTGTCAAAGGCATGAAAACATGTTAAAACCACATGATCACACGAAGGGTCCGAAATTAACTTTTGGGTTTACCGGCCAAGGGGACTGGTAGATGAAAAAATCTACCAGCCAAGCGTATTTTTTACAGGCCAAAATAATTAGTAGCCTTTTTTTGTGCCATACATACATTTTCAGTACATCCATTCGAAGTCGGAGAGTGGTCTCGCCTTCTTGCCAATGGCATGCACAGTCCTAAACATGTTCTGCATTTTCATGCTGGTCTGCTCGGACATGGCTATTAGCGCCTTTACAGAGGATGTTGCGAGGACAGGCTCCGACTGAGCCCGAGAGGCATTCATACAGGTAATGTGACATCTGGAGGTCTCATGTTCCTTGATGTTTTCCACCTTCATTATCTTGTTACTGATGACAAATGAATTGCTGCGGTTTTTGGCATACTGGCGACAGATGGAGCAACTCATTATCACGGTCTGTGCATTATACTCCAGCCAGCCTCTCGCAGCTCCTTTATCGTCATACCTCCACTTTTCACTAAACTTTCTTTTTTTCGGTTTGGTGGTGATGGTGGCTTCTTCCTCCTCTTCGGGGCATGGGTGTCTTCTTGATGGTGGTTTTGCGCCTTCTAAATATCGCCACATATCTGGTGTTGCTCGCTAACATTAGTTAAAAGAATAGAGTAGGCTAGTACCGAGTTTGACGGGTGCTGTTGTCGTTCCTCTCGAGTGTGTGCGTAATGTTACCCACCAGTAGCATCTAGAAACATTCTAATGCACTTTGATTGGTTAATTTCTGTTATTGCTGTTACTGTGTTATTGTTCTAATACACTTTGGTTGGTTAATTTCTGTTATTGTTGTTGCTATGTTATTGCTGTTGCTAAGGAGAGGGAGAGAGAGAGAGAGAGAGAGAGAGAGAGAGAGAGAGAGAGAGAGAGAGAGAGAGAGAGAGAGAGAGAGAGATTAAGTGGTTGGATTTCAGTTTTTTTGTTACTTGCCATGTGGCAGGTAGGCTTCTGAGATTTACTCGCCAATCAGAAAATCTACTTGCATTTGGCGGGTGGCGAGTGTTAATTTCAGACCCTGATTACAGCATGGTGCCATTTGGTATATATGTCTAATAATAACTCATTAGGGTGCAGTCAGATTCAATTGAATGTAGATGTGTGTGAGAGAGATAATGGAAAGTAAGGGGCTGAGAGAGAGGGAGAGAGAGAGAGAGAGAGAGAGAGAGAGAGAGAGAGAGAGAGAGAGAGAGAGGCCAGCACTGCATTCCAAACAAAGATTACGATACATCAGGCTATAAAACAAAGCAAGAACAATTATCTGAAACATTGGAACGCTGAAATCAAAACTCAAAACAAACTAGAAGTCTATCGGGCCCTAAAAACAAACTATGATTTGGAAGAATACCTCTTAACTGTCAGAGACAGGAAGCAGCGACAGATCCTCATCAAATACAGGCTCAGTGACCACAGCCTAGCCATTGAAAAGGGGAGACAAAAAGACGTGGTTGCCAAAAGAGCAACGAACATGTGGTCAGTGCATGACAGATGAGGTGGAGACAGAGGTGCACTTCCTCCTTAAATGTGACAAATTTGAAAAACAGCGCCGGGCTTTTGTCATGGAACTGGAACATGTGATTCCAGAGTACCAGGAAATGGACGACGCAGGTAAGCTGCGGGTGGTCCTGGGAGGGGGGCCAGCGGCGAGCATTGTAGCAAGATTTATATTATCTTGCCACAACCTGAGAGACAGTGGGTGACGGCACATATTGCTACTGTTGTTGTTTAATATCATAATCATTGTTGTTGTTGCTGTTATTATTATAATCATTGTTGTATTGTGTTGCTGTTGTTTTACATGCTTTGGCAATATGTACACAAACGTATGTCATGCCAATAAAGAACAGATTGAATTGAATTGAGAGAGAGTCTGCATGTGTAAAAGAAATGCGCACTGGGGCCCGGGGGCGTTGACAGAGCTGGCCCTTCAGCAGTGTGTTGGATGGGGAATGGGCCCTTGCAAGAGATTCAGGCTGTTTTCAAGGAAGAACTCATGCTAAATTATAGCCAGGGTTTCCGCCGTAGGGTGTCTGGACTCAGCCTTAGAGATAGGGTGAGGAGCTCGGACATCCGGAGGGAGCTCGGAGTAGAGTTGCTGCTCCTTCGCGTCGCAAGGAGACAGTTGAGGTGGTTCGGGCATCTGATTAGGATGCCTCTTGGGCGCTTTCCTTTGGAGGAGACACCGGGGTAGACCCAGAACTCACTGGAGGGACTACATGTCCAATCTGGCCTGGGAACGCCTTGAGATCCCCCAGGAGGAGCTGGAGAGTGGTGGAGTGCCCTTCTTAGCTTGCTGCCACTGCGAACCGACCCCGGAGAAGCAGCTGATGATGAATGAATAAATGAATGAAGTAAAGTGTGATTTTTTTTATGAATAAAGGAAACTAATTTCCAGGTTTAACATGACATAATCAATTTACAAACAGCATTACTCTGTTGGGGCTGAACCAAATTCACCAAATGGATAAAAAGAGTTCAGTAGAAATGTTTTGAAATACTTTTTTTTTATTTACCAGACAGGAGAATGAAAAAAAACCTCATCATTTACACCTCACAGGGTCTTTCTCCCTTTCATGCAGGTGGTTAGACAGATAGTTGGTTTTATTTTGTTTTTTTTGTTTTCTTTTAACATTTGAACTACGGACACGTTGAAAGACTGGACAGTAAAAATATGCATTAAATTCTGATGCTGTGCCAAGTGTCCGACTCAGACAGGGGGGTGAGAGTAACTCAGTTCATTGACCTAACCAGTCATCCAATTGCAAAGAGGTTTGGCACACAGGACAGTCAGACGAGGTAAATAAACTCCGGCGAGGAGTTTGAGGGAAAAGGCGAGACAGGAAAGCAAAGCTGAGATCAAAACACTATGAAACCACACCGGAGACACCAGGCTGGATCATGTTACACAGGTTATGCACAGGATGACATGGCACTGATGAGAACAGACTAAATACACTGGGGAGTAGATGAGGGAATGGGAAACTGGTGTGGGATACATGGGGTACAGACAGTGCCGGCAGTGCGGTGCACTGAGGCCCGGGGGGGGGTGTTGACAGAGTGGGCCCTTCAACAGTGTGTTGGATGGGGAATGGGCCCTTGCAAGAGATTCAGGCTGTTTTCAAGGAAGAACTCATGCTGAATTAAAGCCAGGGTCTGAATTTTACTTTTGGGCTTACTGGCCAAGGGGACTGGTAGATGAAAAAATCTACCGGCCAAGCATATTTTTTACAGGCCAATATAATTAGTAGCCTTTTTTGTGCCATACATACGTTTTCAGTACATATCAATGAGAGAATAAGTTATTGTGTAAAAGCTTTTTAAAATGTGACAAGCGCAGACCTGAAGCAAAAATATTTTTATGTAAAATTAATCAATGGTTAAAAGATAAAATGTTACAAGTATGATTTCATGTTTTATTTGCAGTATTATCATAACTACTCGAGTGCTCCACATGCCCATCCCTGGTCCCAGACTACTTCTCACTCTACAGCAGCCACTCTCTTTGTACCGTCCATGAAGTCTGGCCTGCTGCTCCTGACAGAGTCTTAGTGCCATAGATCAACAGCACTGATTGGGTCATACTCCCTGATCTCGGGAGATGACAGCTGCACTATCAGTAGATCCGAGAGTGTGTCTGAGTTGAAGTTGGACCTCCAATCAGTGTTAACCTGTTTCATGGTGTTGAAGCTAGCACACAGCTAACGTTAGTGCAAGCTAGGTGTCACATACTAGTAGGGTTACCAACATTCTATCCCAGGAAAACGGGACAGGAGGGCGGAGGTAATCAAGAAAAATTTGCCAGAGTAACAGCGTACATGACGCTTTGTATAGGTAGCCCAGAGCCTTATGTAATAATAATAATAATAATACATTTTATTTGTATAGAACTTTTCATACAAACAATGTAGCCCAAAGTGATTTTACATTTCAACGCAGAAGATACTACGTATAGTAGGCTAAAGATATGGAGTAAACATATGTCTGTTAAAAATATATCAATACATATAATAATAATGATAAAAATGATAATAATAACTTTATCTATCAAGCACTTTTTGCTGTTAAGCTTATTGTTACAATCCTCGCTGTTGTAGCTCAGTCTGTGTTTAACTGTATGATATACAGATGAAATCTCGCGCGCAGCAACTTTGTAATTTTCAGTCGCAGTCGTGGCGAAGAACTTGCTAATGCTAGATACACCTTTAGCTTGTGTAGTCCTCTTGTGCGTTGCGGCATGTTGTTCCACATCGTTTTCTCCTCTGTGGTTGATCAAAAACTCCCGACAACACAGGTTGCAGAAATCTCTAGCCAAATCACCACTGACAGGTTTAAACCAATTCTAGACCCTTTTACAGTTGGTAAAGTGATCACGTGATTTTGCTGCCAAAATGCGCATGCATACTATGCGTGACGTAGGTCATAAAAGGGTCTGTTGAACGGTCTTTTCCCCGATGGAATGCGGTAGAAATTAATACCTTTAGTTTTGGTAGACCTGTTCTGGCAACCCGCAACACAACAAGATGACATTTTAAAAATGTAAATATCAATCGATCAAAAATTCACTTGCACTCTGCATTAGCTGGAGATGGAAAAGGTGCCTCTGTTGCTGCCAATATGCATGAAGTAGGTCATAAAAGGGTCTATACTTCTCTTCCCACTGCTTATTGTATGTACACAATCTTTTCTTTTTCGGAGGGCCCGAAAAGCCATCAACACTTGCACTCGTTTTTCCCAACAGGATCGAGAGGAAGAGATGAGTAAGTTACACATGCAGGCCTCAGTTAGTATAAAATGATGTTTCTTTCCAACTGCGCGCCACCCATCGGTATTCCCACACAGCACACATAGGCCAGATTTAAAGGCAGTATACGTGTATATATAAAATATTTTTCAAATCATTCAAATACGGGACAAATGTTATCCCGTATGGGACGACCACTTCTGATCTATATACGGGGCGTCCCGGCCAATACGGGACAGTTGGCAAACCCTACATACTAGTGCTAGCTGGCTAACGTTAGCTACAGCCAGCACTTTGTTTACGCTGTAAAAGGATATTATGAGATGACAACTAAATTCACTTACTCGCATATTCATTCGAACTCAGTAATGTGACATCTGGAGGTCTCATGTTCCTTGATGTTTTCTACCTTCATCATCTTGTTACCGATGACAAATGAATTGCTACGGTTTTTGGCATACTGGCGACAGACAGAGCAACTCATTATCATGGTCTGTGCATTATACTCCAGCCAGCCTCTTGCAGCGCCTTTATCGTCATAACTCCACTTTTTACTAAACTTTATTTTTTTCGGTTTGGTGGTGATGGTGGCTTCTTCCTCTTCGGGGCATGGTCATCTTTTTGATGTATCTAAGTATCTAAACATGATAAACAATAAGCTAAATAATGTCAATGAAACTTAATCAGAGGCTACAGAAAATAGTTCCTTATAATATGACAGTGTGCGTTCACTTTTTTTTATTCGTCATAGGGCCAGTGTGTCTATATACATATTGAACTCAACCAGAAAAGCACCAAGGTTTGGGAGGGACCCAGAGAACCTTGCTTTATGTATGTGACATTTACCAAGTGCAATTATAAGATTCGTCATGTAATTTAAAGATTTATTTTCACATTCAAATTTAGTAATAATGTCTTTAGGCATAATTATTATAGACTGTCCAGTCTTGTTCAGTATAAAATTCTCTATGTCACTCCAAAACACAGATGAGGAGGGGCAGTGACAAAACAAACGCATAACCGTTTCTGGCTCTGCGCTACAAAAGGTGCAATTAAGTTCTATGTCAGTAAATTTGGAAATTAACGCATTACATGGATAGATGTTGTGTAAAATTTTAAAATGGATTTCTCTAATTTTATTTGAGGTACAGAATTGAAATGGGCACAACCAAGCCTTACGCCATTTTATGTCATCCAATTGTGAATTCCAGAAAGGTTTCCCTCTGGGTGAAATCTTATTATAGTCATCAAGCACTTTTCCTTATACGTTTGTTGGTACATTTCATGTCTGTTAATTTTATTCCGTTAACTTTTAAACAAGGTATTTGAAGATTAACATTTTGATATCCTAAGTGACATTTCATTAATTCAATTATACCTGTGGGAGTAGCCCTTATCACAGAAGTAAATTCTTTATATTTGACTGGAAAAGATTTGGCTTTTAGGAAATTTTCATAACTATAAAGATTGCCTTTATCATCAAATAAATCTGTAACAAAGATTATACCCCTTTCAATCCAGTTCTCTTTATATACACATTTCTTGTTAACAGTGATATTACAATTGTTCCAAATTATATCCTTATGTGGTGAAAAGTTGTGAACATAACAATTTCCAAGACAATAAAGCCTGCTGATAGAACTCAGAGTTTTATCGGCAATTTAGAGACAGTATAATTACATCCCATTAAAAACTTTAAGCCACCTAATTTTTTTAAATATATTGTGTGGTATAAAATTCCATAATGATTCTGGGAGCTCCAAACATTTTTTAATCCATTTGATCTTGAAGGTGCAATTTAAATGGACAAAATCTAAGATTTACAATCCTCCTTCAGCTCGCTCCAATCTGAGTATTTCTTTTTTAAGGTAATGGTGTCTGTTTTCCATACAAAGTTGATAAATTAATTATTAACTTCTTTACAGAGCTCATCATTAATATAGCGTGACAAGGTAGGATAAACCAATCTTGATACTGCTTCAGCCTTTGTCAATAACACTCTTCCAAAAATGGAAATATCCCTCTGAAGCCACATATTAAGATTGACTTGGTTTTCTTAATTTTAGGAAGAACATTTAGCTGCTGTCTGACAGTCATATCCTTTGAAATGTGAATACCAAGGTATTTTACACTGTTTAACAGGGACATTAAACATAAGTTTATCTTCAGTCTCATATAAACATAAAATTTCACTTTTGTTTATACTGAGCTTAAGACCTGAAGCTTCTGAAAATTCACCAGTTACATGTAATGCACTCTGTATTTGCCATTTATCCTTATGAAATAATACCGTGTCATCAGCTAGCTGTGTAATTTGTATCTCTCTGTCAAAAATAGTTAAGCCTTGTGTATCTGAACTATGTGAAATATTTAAAGACAAAAGTTCAGCAACAATCAAAAACAAAAAACAAGAAATAGGACATCCTTGACTTACACCTCTTGATAAGGATGCACCGATACCGATACCAGCATCGGGTATTGGTCCGATACTGTGCGCGTGTACTCGTACTCATAAAACTGCTCCGATACAACAACACCCGATACCATTTTACAGCAGCGTTACATTCACCTCTCAGTTGAGCAGGTAGGTGGTGGAGGAGGAGCAATGTCAGCCGTGTGGAGATATTTCAAAGTAAACGACGGTGACAAAAGTAAAGCTGACTGCAAATTATGCTCAGCAAAATGTAGTGGCCAATCGATCCCTATTCTAGTTCAAACACCCACCCTCATACTGCATGCGTTCGCCAACTGCATCTCTCCAGCCGGCAGTCTCGAAGGAGATGCCTCGCCACTTTCGTGACAAGGCGAATCCAGGCCGAACCACTTACTGCTAACTGCGTTTTCCCCCACACATCCAGAGACGCATTCATGTGACGAACACAAGCCGACTCCGCCCCCCTCCCGAAGACAGTGTTGGCAATTATTGCTGCTTCATTGAGTCCAGGCATAGTCGGATCTGACGAGACCAAGGCGCAAATCCCGGTCCCCAGTGGGTAACTGCATCGACACAAAGCCGATGCTTAGACCGCTACACCACCGCGGACAAAAAAAAATATATATATATATACACATATATATATATATATATATAGCTTTCAACACAAGCAATTTGATAAAACAAATGAAGAACCAACACAACACCGAGTTCAAGGTGTTTGCTAAAAGCAGCGGGAAACAGCAACAACCAACTTTGCAGCAAATGTTGGAGAAATGAGAGAAAATGTCCAGAGACAACCCGCGGGCGGTGAAAATAACAGTTGAAACATGCAGTTGAATGTTAAAATGTCAATAACGACAATTTGTTGCACTAAAAAGTGTGGTTATATTTTAGTGAAATGTGTGGCAATGCCACGATTAAGAAAAGTATTGAATGTTAAAATGTCAGTATGACAATTTTGTTACACTTAAGTGTGGTTATATTATAGTGAAATGTGTGGCAACGCCATGTTTAAGAAAAACTTACAGCTGAATGTTCAAATGTCCGTAACGAGTTTGTTACAGTCAGAGAATGAATGATGTCTGATGAAAATAAAACACATTTTCAAAGTAATTGTAAGAAGTGTAATGGCATTATTAAGTACTCATATCGGTACTCGGTATCGGCAAGTACTCAAATCTAAGTACTTGTATTTGGTCTGAAAAAAGTGGTATTGGTGCATCCATACCTCTTGAAATGGGAAACCTTTTTGAAATGTTGGGATACAGAATGACAGAGCTGTTTATGTCCTTATAGAACACGGCAATATTATGATAAAGTTACTTCCAAAACCAAAAATTTGCAGGGCTTGTATAATGAAAGAATGTTCAATTGAACCAAATGCCTTATAAAAATCAAGGAATACAAATAATGCATTTGAATTTATGTAACTCGAATAATCAATTAAGTCTAATACTAATCTGATGTTAGAGCTAATGTGACGCTTGGCCCTAAAACCATTTTGGCTGTGTTTAAAAATGAAATGGGCCCCCAATTTTCAAATACTAAATGATCTTTATCTGGTTTAGGAATTAGGGTTATCAGACCTTGTTTCATGGTTGTTGTCATCTCCTTTCTAGCGATGCATTCTTTGAACATGAGTAATAAATTGTCCTTAATTAAATCCCAAAAACAAAGATAAAATTCTACTGAGAGACCATCATGTCCGGGTGATTTCCTCAATTTCATTGAGTGTACAGCTTCAGTGATTTCTGAACTTAAAAGCTCACTTCACAGCTCTCCTTGAACTTTTCAGAAATCACGGGGGTAAATTCTTTAACATGTTCCATAAATGTCTCAAATTTTGATTGATTAAATTTCGATGTATATAATTTGCTATAAAAGGAGGTAATATAATTTGCAGTATTACTGGGGTCAGAGCAAATGATACCATTTACATTAACAGATGCAATATTATTTATTTTCCCATTTATTTTTTCTAAACCAAAAAAGTAACGAATTTTTTCCCCCCTCTTCTAACCATTTAGCCCTTGACCTGATGAAGGCACCCTTGGTGAGTCTCATATGCATTCTATCAAGTTCTTCACTGAGACTTTTAAGTGTTTTTAATTCTTCTTCAGATAAATCGTGCCTAGAAGTTAACAACTGTAGCTGGTTCATTAAGAGATCTTCTTTGCTAGAGTTTAGATTTTTTTATTTCTTTGCTACGTTTTATTGCAATTTCTCTTAACTTTAAATTTAAAGAATTCCCATAATTGAACTGTAACCGGTTATTTTCTTGCCCGGTGCGGGATTCGATACGGAGTGTACTGCACCACAAGGCGACATCACTAACCGCTCGGCTAAAGGGTCAGACCCGTTAGCTAGGGACTAACGTGTCTTATTAGTAGTTTACAGTCGTCACCCTCCCCGGAAGCCCGCCCTCGCGCTTTGTTATTCCCACGCTCCGAAGAGACTTCTGAGGATCTGCACACTTCCGGATCCCACCGCTGCCACCAATGTAACCGGTTATTTTCTTGCCCGGTGCGGGATTCGATACGGGGTGTACTGCACCACAAGGCGACATCACTAACCGCTCGGTTAAAGGGTCAGACCCGTTAGCTAGGGACTAACGTGTCTTATTAGTAGTTTACAGAACTAATTTCTTTTTCATTAAAAATATCTTTTGCAAGTAGTTTCACACTTCCTTAAAATTTCTATCATCTAATAAATTGTTATTTAACTTCCAATATCCTCTGATGTTTGAGTTTTCTTTCGAGCCCTTTAATCTAAGACTTATTATTTTATGATCAGACAGCGGAGCATGAGAATGAGAAACCTCTGAAATGAACTGTAATCCTTGTGATGATAATAACCATAAGTCAATTCTCGACTGAGAGCATCTGCTAGAGTTGGTCCACACTGGGGTTCATAAACCTCCATGCATCTGAAAGCAAGAGGTGATCACTTATAAATGACGTAGGCTTAAAACCCAATGACAACGAAGATCTGGGAGGCCATCGATCCATTTCATCATCTGGAGCGTCACTGAAGTCCCCTCCAATGATAAAAATAGAATCTTTGTACTTTCCCTTAAGGTCTGTCAGTTTTAAAGAGAGCTTAGAGACCATATCCTTTTCTTGAACGGTCCTATTTGGTCCATAAAGATTGCAAGTAATAAACAAAAGATTGTCCACTTTTAAGACCAAAATAATCCACCGTCCTTCCCCCAAAATAACAGACTCCAGTACATCACCATTAAATCTATTTAGTAGCACTGCAACTCCAGCGGAATGATTTGAGCCATGAGAAAAATATACTGTATCCCCCACTGGGATTTCCAAAAATTTTCATCATCACTACATGAATGAGATTCCTGTAAGAAAACTACACTCACCGGCCACTTTATTAGGCACACCTGTCCAACTGCTCATTAACGCAAATTTCTAATCAGTCAATCACATGGCAGCAACTCAATGCATTTAGGCATGTAGACATGGTCAAGACGATCTGCTGCAGTTCAAACCGAGCATCAGAATGGGGAAGAAAGGTGATTTAAGTGACTTTGAACGTGGCATGGTTGTTGGTGCCAGACGGGCTGGTCTGAGTATTTCAGAAACTGCTGATCTACTGGGATTTTCACGCACAATCATCTCTAGGGTTTACAGAGAATGGTCCAAAAAAGAAAAAATATCCAGTGAGCGGCAGTTCTGTGGGTGAAAATGCCTTGTTGATGCCAGAGGTCAGAGGAGAATGGCCAGACTGGTTCGAGCTGACAGAAAGGCAACAGTAACTCAAATAACCACTCATTACAACCGAGGTATGCAGAAGAGCATCTCTGAACGCACAACACGTCGAACCTTGAGGCAGATGGGCTACAGCAGCAGAAGACCACACCGGGTGCCACTCCTGTCAGCTAAGAACAGGAAACTGAGGCTACAATTCACACAGGCTCACCAAAATTGGACAATGGAAGATTGGAAAAACGTTGCCTGGTCTGATGAGTCTCGATTTCTGCTGCGACATTCGGATGGTAGGGTCAGAATTTGGCGTCAACAACATGAAAGCATGGATCCATCCTGCCTAGTATCAACGGTTCAGGCTGGTGGTGGTGGTGTAATGGTGTGGGGGATATTTTCTTGGCACACTTTGGGCCCCTTAGTACCAATTGAGCATCGTGTCAACACCACAGCCTACCTGAGTATTGTTGCTGACCATGTCCATCCCTTTATGACTACAGTGTTCCCATCTTCTGATGGCTACTTCCAGCAGGATAACGCGCCATGTCATAAAGCTCGAATCATCTCAGACTGGTTTCTTGAACATGACAATGAGTTCACTGTACTCAAATGGCCTCCACAGTCACCAGATCTCAATCCGATAGAGCACCTTTGGGATGTGGTGGACCGGGAGATTTGCATCATGGATGAGCAGCCGACAAATCTGCAGCAACTGCGTGATGCTATCATGTCAATATGGACCAAACTCTCTGAGGAATGTTTCCAGTACCTTGTTGAATCTATGCCACGAAGGATTAAGGCAGTTCTGAAGGCAAAAGAGGGTCCAACCTGGTACTAGCAAGGTATACCTAATAAAGTGGCCAGTGAGTGTATATCTGCATTATAACGCCTACTGAAGAGAAAAAATGCCTTCCTTATTGTGCTATGATGTAATCCCCTTACATTGATAGAACATAAATTTAATGCACCAAACTTAAAATTGATCATACTTTAAGAAAATAAACTAACAAAAGATTAGCTGATGTCTGAAAAAACAAAACAAAATAAAACTTCTTACTATGGTAGAAAGATAATGAAATAGGTACTTACCAAGAGTAAACCTCAACTATAACTTTTAAGAACCAACCCACTCAATTGCGCATTTTAAACCATTTAGCATTATTAAAAGTCAATTCAACTGTGGCTTGTTTGCTGGAATACAGTGTTAAACTCAAAGTTAACTTAACGGGTCACCATTTTTCCTTCAATATAAGCTTGTGCACCACGAAAACCGGCACATTTTTCTTTCTTTCTGACTGCTTCCACAAGTGGCCAGTTTGTTCCTTTCCATTTTGTCGGCCTGTGTCAAATCTTCCTTGAGAAGTAGTTTCCCGCTCTTTCAGGATCCCACTGTCACGGGAAATCTTCCAGAGTTTGTCTCTGAAGGATCGCATTGTGAAATGCAGAAGGATGGGCCGAGTTGCATTTTCACGTTGCACTCCAACTCTATGCACCGTGTCGACAAGAAAGCCCATCTTGTCCTTATCGTCAGGAGCAAGCAATACGAGAACCTTGATGATTTCTCCTTTGATGTTTTCTGCAGGTGTTTCTCTCATTCCATGCAGGCATAAATTCCATCGCATGCTGTAACGTTCAGCCTCCTCACTTTCCTTTTGCAGTTGCGAGACTTGCCCCGAAGTCTCTTTCATATGTTCTTTGTTTTCTTTTACCTGAACTTCCATCCATTTCAGATGCTCGCACACTGTGGTAATGGCATCAGTGTTCTTGGCTATGTTTTGCTCAAGAGTAGTGACGCATTTTGTCAAATCAATCACCACTCTTAGGATATCAGCATTTGAAATGCCCTCCGATTCGTCACCATCTTTGGAGCGCTGTTTCTCCGGTTCCGGGCTTAGTTGGTGTAAAAGGTAACGTCGAGCACAAACCATCAAAAGCCCTTGACTTCTTGTTCAAGCAGTGATGTACAGGTTTTGTTTCTAGAATCTCTTTTCGGCATGTTGATCTTGACGTTAAGCTAGCACTAGGCTAACGCAAAGCTAGGAAGTTAGCGTGTTACTTTTTCACGTTTATTTCACAAGAAATTCGTGTTAGGTGCTATTCCTTTTACTCACGGTGTTCTTTTTCAAAACGTAGGTACAGCAGTCATAATGCTTGGTTTATCTGTCTCTTTTTGTTGCGGTACAAATTATAGCTTCGGAGCTCACCACCTACTAACCGCACAGGTCGCCATCTTGACTCGACCCCCAGGGCCTGTCATAACTACCTTACATCACTGGCAGGAACTGACACAACACAGGTGAGAGCTTCAAAATAAAACAGGAAAGATAACAGCCAATGATTAAAGGCCCCCTCCAGACACATTTTAAAGTTTAAAAATACTCTGAGATGATTAATATATTGTTTAACATCATTTTCCCACTTAAAAAAAAACCCCTGAAAGGGACTAGAAGCACATCTACTCTTTCTCCCTCATTGAGAAATTCAGGATCTATGAATATGCAAATATCACAGGCCTTTTGCCCCACCCACCACTGCTGCCTGGTGAAAGATGGCTGCCTGGCATCAAGATGGCTAGTGTTACAGCAGACATCAGAGAGATTCAGCCATACGTGGTTGAGCCTCAGTCAGACCCAGACTCAGACTCTGTTAGGCACCAAAATCGGTGACTAGTATGTTGTTTTGTTAGCTTGTAACAGGCAGTGGCTGGCACAGTAGTGGTTATGAAACATACAATAATATCTGCTAAGATGTTACAGTGTGTTCATATTGTCACATTGTTATTATGTAATTATATACCAGAAGTCTAATCAAAGTTTGCAGAAAGATATATTCCATCTGGCTGAATGTTTTTATATTATGTGTATGATCTGTTTATCTTGACAGCCAACCAAGTTTGCCTGGGAACTGGCTCATTGGCAGTAGTCTAAAATTCAAAACACCGGGACGACAGAGCAAGGCGACCAGCACCGCACTTGTGTTTATGGTTCCGAGGGTTTTGTTTGGCACCAAGCCTGGAAAGCACCACGGGGGGGGGGGGGGACTCCCCGCCGCCAATAACTCCCGATGCAGCTCCGTCAACCCTCAGAGCGCGCCGACGACGAACACTTTTTGTGGCACCGCCAGAGTCGGGGGGACCCGCGTGAGCCTGGCCAGGATCGAAGTCCAGACCAGAAGAGGTTTCTACATTAAACATACTGTGCTGATTTTTGGGTGGAAAAACAACACACCTCACGCCGCTGTCATCATTTTATATGGCTGAACTTAGAAACGTTAGCTAAATACATAGTTTACAGTTTTACTATTACCAAACAACTAGCAGCAGCTAGCAAAAAGCTAACACAGCAAATGCTATTTATAAGTCACAGAGGAAATATGCTACACTCGGAAAACTTTCACTTGACTGTTGGTTGAGTAAAAGAAATACATAACTTACATACTGACTCCCGCTTGCTGTCACAGTCCCAGAATAACTAGTCGGCACAGCATCAGACTTCAAAACTAATTTCTTGTGAAAACCCAGTGACTTTTGCATTAGGTTATGGAAACACTCCTCACTGAAATGAGCATTGCAGATACACAGACCCTTCAGGTTCGTAGGCATGTGAGCACAATCTCTGAATAAATTCCAACCATTTCAGCAGTATGTTGGGATTTATTGGTAAATAGTGGAAGGAAGCGCCTGGGTCCCGTTTACATCCAAAAACCACACTCTACCATGTTTGCTTTCAAAACTTTCGCTATGCTTGCTTTTATTTATTTATTGCCTGATGTTGCTTCTCCTGATGCCTTTTGTGTTTTGTGTGGCGCACTTTGAATTGCCTTGTTGCAGATATGTGCTATATAAAATATAATATGTGCCATGTATATATAAATAAAACCTACTCGACTTGACTATACGGATACATTTGCCTTGCATTACCTTGGTCAGGGGCACAGACAGGGTCTTGGCCCTAACACGCATGTCCTTTGATGGCTTTTTAGCTACTGTGCAACAAATAGATGGAATAAACTTCCAGAAGAATTGAGACTTGCTCCAACACTGACTACTTTTAAATCCATATTAAAAATGTTTATGTTTACCACTGCTTTCTGCTAAACTGCAAACTTGCACTTTGACTTTTGCTAAGTTGTAAACCTTGCATTATATTTTGATTTTATTATTTTATTCTTTAATTTAAAGTCATGGTGACAGGCATGGGCACAAGTCCATGAATACTGGGATGGCATCCAGCACTTTACCTGTGCCCCCGTCCATAGGGTTAGTGGTTGTGTCAGGAGGGGTATCCAATATAAAATTTAGCCAAGGCATTATGCGGATTGACAAGACCGCCATCAGTGCTCAAATTTGCTGTGGCAACCCCTGAGAAACAGGGAACAAGCTGAAAGAAGAAGATTCTTTAATTTAAATGTCTTTCTATGAATTGCCTGTTAAATCCTGTTTATTGTATAATACTTTTTATTTTATTTGTATTTTTTATGTGAAGCACATTGAGTCTGCATTGTGTATAACATGTGCTATGTGTGCTCTGTGCAGGAGGTTTCAGGTTTCTTGACCCGCCCAGTATTTGCATATTAGACAGCGATTAGCTTTTGGATTTGTGCCATAGCAAATCTAGGTTGCCTGGGGTACGCTTGAATCTCAGATTTTAGGGAAGTGCACAGACAGCTCCACCTGCAGTAGAGGAATGTGACAACACTGCTCTAGTGACAAACTTTGCACAGATACAAGTCAGTGTAGTCAAGGCCAGACATTTTAGCGGACATAAACATAACAAAAACACATGTTTGAGTGAAGGGGTACTTTAAGGTAATGGCTGACTGACTGAAACTATGGGAGACAATGACTGCCGAAAATAACAGGCTATGGGAGACAGTGACTGAGAAAATGACTTACTCAACTAACCTAGGAGCCATAGTAAAATCACTGACTGGACTGAACTGGGAGACACGTGACATATGCACTTTGAGATTCTTCTGGTTATTTCCCCTGAGACATATTTCAGTCTATTTGCCATTAATACCAAATTTAGCAGACCAGATTCCTGAGCCTTTCGTGTTTTAAAAAACTATCCATCCATTCCATCCATTATCCAAACCGCTTATCCTGCTCTCAGGGCCGCGGGGATGCTGGAGCCTATCTCAGCAGTCACTGGGAAGCAGGTGGGGAGACACCCTGGACAGGCCGCCAGGCCATCACAGGGCCAATACACACACATTCACACTTACATATATATAAAATCCAGTGAGTCAAGTAAATTCTTTATGAGACAGTACAAGCCAGTTTCATCACTGGATTATTTTGCTCCGTATTTGTTGAGCGTTTTCCCGACAATTGAGTGTTTCTTTTAACAAAGTTATATGTGAGTTAATATATTGATATTCTGCTCATTTGTTGAGCACTTTTATCAACACCATTGACGGTTTCCGGGGGGAAATAAATGTTATATACATACACACACACACACACACACACTATATGTACACAAGTATTGGAATACACCTTTTAATCACTGAATTCAGGTGTTTCATTCAGACCCATTGCCACAGGTATACAAAATCCAGCAGCTAGCCATGCAATCTGCATCTACAAACAATTGTGAAAGAATGGGTCGTTCTGAAGAGCTCAGTGAATTCAAGCGTGGTACTGTCATAGGATGCCACCTTTGCAATAAGTCAGTTTGTGAAATTTCTTCCCTGCTAGATATTCCACGGTCAACTGTAAGCGGTATTATTGAAAAGTAGAAGCATTTCGGAACAACAGCAACTCAGCCACAAAGTGGCAGACCACGTCAAGTCACACAGCGGGGTCAACGAGTGCTGAGGTGCATAGAAGTCGCCAACGCTCTGTTGACTCAATTAACTACAGAGTTCCAAACTTCCTCTGACATTAACATCAGCACGAAAATGGTGCACCGAGAGCTTCATGGAATGGGTTTCCATGGCCGAGCAGCTGCATGCAAGCCTTACATCACCAAGCGTAATGCCAAGCGTCAGATGGAGCGGTGTAAAGCACGCTGCCACTGGACTCTGGAGCAATGGAAACGTGTTCTGTGGAGTGACGAATGATGCTTCTCTGTCTGGCAGTCTGATGGACGAGTCTGGGTTTGGCGGATGCCAAGAGAACATTACCTGTCTGACTGCACTGTGCCAATTCTAAAGTTTGGTGGAGGAGGGATAATGGTATGAGGTTGTTATTCAGTGGTTGGGCTAGGCCCCTTAGTTCCAGTGAAGGGAAATCTTAATAATTCAGCATACCAAGACATTTTGGACAATTTTATACTTCCAACTTTGTGGGAGCAGTTTGGGGAGGGCACTTTTCTGTTCCAGCAAGACTGTGCCCCAGTGCACAAAGCAAGGTGCATTAAGACATGGTTGGGTGAGTTTGGTGTGGAAGAACTTGACTGGCCTGCACAGAGCCGTGACCTTAACCCCATTGAACACCTTTGGGATGAACGAGAACGGAGATTGTGAGCCAGTTCTTCTCGTCCAACATCAGTGCCTGACCTCACAAACGCGCTTCTGGATGAATGGGCAAAAAATCCCAAAGACACACTCCAAAATCTTGTGGAAAGCCTTCCCAGAAGAGCAGAAGCTGTTACAGGTGCAAAGGGGGGACCAATTCCATATTAATGCCTATGGCTTTAGAATGGGATGTCATAAAAGCTCCTATAGGTGTAATGGCCAGGTGTCCTAATACTTTTGTACATATAGTGTATGTATACATAAATACACACATATACATACATATATATATATACATACATGCACACATATACACACAATATACATATGCACACACGATAATAATAAAACAGAAAAATAACTTTGTAAATGAGCTGCAGGTATTAAACATTCGTTTTAAATGAAAAAGGCAACATTACCTGCGAGTTTCAAATTATAGACGTTAGAGTAAATAGATAACGTTAAACCAAAAAAGTTGCTTGACATTTTGTTAATAAGACGATATTTTTAGTAAAAATATTAAAACTGTTCAAAGTTGGAATGAAACCGCTGTAGGTAATTCACAAATGGCTGTTAAAAATTAAGGAAAAAAAAACCAAAGAACCAAAAAACTTAAGGCGCCTATGTAATGCAAACCAAACAATGTTCCTCTGAGGGTCTAAGGACAGGATGTTGTACTGCTGTAAAGCCCGCAGAGGCAAATTTGCAATTTGTGATAATGGGTTAAACAAATAAAATTTACTTAAACTGACGATTTCTTTTAACACATAAATATACAAACCCCAATTCCAATGAAGTTGGGACGTTGTGTAAAACGTGAATAAAAACAGAATACAATGATTTGCAAATCTTTTCCGACCTATATTCAATGGAATACACTACAAAGACAAGATATTTAATGTTCAAACTGATAAACTTTATTGTTTTTTGCAAATATTCACTCATTTTGAATTTGATGCCTGCAACACGTTCCAAAAAAAGCTGGGACAGGGGCAACAAAAGACTGGGAAAGTTGAGGAATGCTCAAAAAACACCTGTTTGGAACATTTCACAGGTGAACAGGTTAATTGGAAACAGGTGAGTGTCATGATTGGGTATAAAAGGAGCACCCGCAAAAGGCTCAGTCATTCACAAGCAAGGATGGGGCGAGGTTCACCACTTTGTAAACTGCGTGAGCAAATAGTTCAACAGTTTAAGAACAACGTTTCTTAACGTACAATTGCAAGGAATTTAGGGATTTCATCATCTACGGTCCATAATCTCATCAAAAGATTCAGAGAATCCGGAGAAATCTCTGCACGTAAGCGGCAAGGCCGAAAACCAACATTGAATGCCCGTGACCTTCGATCCCTCAGGTGGCACTGCATTAAAAACAGACATTCTGTTAAGGATCTTACCACGTGGGCTCAGGAACACGCAGAAAACCATTGTCAGTTAACACAGTTTGTCACTACATCTACAAGTGCAAGTTAAAACTCTACCATGCAAAGCAAAAGCCATATATCAACAACACCCAGAAACGCCGCCGGCTTCTCTTGGGCCCGAGCTCATCTGAGATGGACTGACGCAAAGTGGAAAAGTGTGCTGTGGTCTGACGAGTCCACATTTCAAATCGTTTTTGGAAATCATGGACGTCGTGTCCTCCGGGGCTAAAGAGGAAAAGGACCATCCAGATTGTTATCAGCGCAACGTTCAAAAGCCAGCATCTGTGATGGTATGGGGGTGTGTTAGTGCCCATGGCATAATGGGTAACTTGCACATCTGTGAAGGCACCATTAATGCTGAAAGGTACATACAGGTTTTGGAGCCACATACGCTGCCATCCAAGCAACGTCTTTTTCAGGGACGTCCTTGCTTATTTCAGCAAGACAATGCCAAGCCACATTCTGCATGTGTTACAACAGCGTGGCTTCGTAGTAAAATAGTGTGGGTACTAGACTGCCCTGCCTGCAGTCCAGACCTGTCTCCCATTGAAAATGTGTGGCGCATTATGAAGAGCAAAATACGACAATGGAGACCCCGGACTGTTGAGCAACTGAAGTCGTACATCAAGCAAGAATGGAAAAGAATTCCACCTACAAAGCTTCAACAATTAGTGTCCCCAGTTCCCAAACGCTTATTGAGTGTTGTTAAAAGGAAAGGTGATGCAACACAGTGGTAAACATGCCCCTGTCCCAGCTTTTTTTGGAACATGTTGCAGGCATCAAATTCAAAATGAGTGAATATTTGCAACAAAAAAAAAAGTTTATCAGTTTGAACATTAAATATCTTGTCTTTGTAGTGTATTAAATTGAATTTAGGTCGAAAAGGATTTGCAAATCATTGTATTCTGTTTTTATTTACGTTTTACACAACATCCCAACTTCATTGGAACTGGGGTTTGTACAAGTATGACATATGTGTTCTTGTAGTTTTTGGATATATGTTTTTGTCTTTGTGTTGCACTGCTGTGGGCTGGGGGAAATGATATTTAAAGTGTTCCCGATTATAATGTAAAGTAATCAGATTATTTCTAGATACCTTGCTGTCCTGAAGAACAATATCAATGGTACTGAATTGTTCAACTTTTTTAAGAATTAAACAAGTAAACATATTTTGTCGTCACATTATTTGTCTTTGGTTTTGGTGAAATCCCTGAGAACCAGAGTCCGAATCGCTCCCATGTACCACCTTGTAATGAAGCCAAGAGCTGATTTTTCTGAGCAAAATCCTTCCCTGCTAATAAGCTGGTTGGCTTTTTTCAGAGAATGAGTCATGGCATCGCCGGCGTGAGATGGTGAGTCAGTGATTCAACCAGGGACTAAAAGCCCAGGAGATCCAGCTCTTACGCTGGCAGAGGGTGAAATGTTAACAAACTCCTCCAGCTCAAGACGATTCACTTTGACCTCTGCAACACATCTGATTAAATGAGAGTTTCTTGCCGTGGGAGCTGAGAATAAACTATGCGGAGTATGTAAGCTGAGGTAGAAACATGAAAAGTATGTTTAGTGTTGAACTGTATGTGGTGTGATAAGTTGAGTCTTGCCATCTGCAATGTCTCTTCTGCTGTCTTTCCATACTAAATGAGCTGCCGTACAGCGTGTTGTGCACCGCTCTGCGAGACAATTTATTTCTGCACCAAGGTCGGCGTGCAAAACAAATATGCCAGTATTTGGTATTTAAAAGTTCTTCTCATGTAAAAACTGCAGAATACGAAACTTAACTAATAAGAGTCCTGGACCTTCTCCTGGGCATCCACTAGGCCGGTAGGAACCATCCTCATGATGAAACCATTGTCACATCAGAATCTTTTTTGTCAGTCAGTTATTCGTTCACTGTGTTCACTGTGTATTCAATCACAGCCAACACAGCAAATGGTAATTCGCCATGTTGGACGAATCCCTGTCCATTTACAGTTCTCCTGCCCCTTCGTCTTTCCTGAAATCTCCCCATTCAGTTGCTGTTGGGGGAACTCAACCATTGTCAGGCCCATTGTCAGGCCTGGTAGCCCACCTCACAAAGTGGCCACGCAGGGGAAAAGTTTCAATCATACATACAGGCCTGATCAAGACATGTATACACATGAATAAAGGTGAGACATGTTTTGGACCGGCTCTCAACATCATTTCATGTTACTTCTTCTGGGAGGGTCTCAGTCTTCATGGATTTATAACTGTAGGTCTTAGCAGTAATCGCTTGGTCTTGTCCTGCCAAAGAACGTTCCAAAACTTTTCTGGAAGTATTGCACTTTCCTAATTTTCTGTTTGTATCTCTGAGCAGGAGTACCATGTTGTGTGCCTGTCGCCCTCTCTCTTTGTCTCTTTTCTCACCTTCAGGACCACATTTCTTTTTCTAGCGGCTGTCTGATGACCATGGGATCAGCTCTCTTTCTTTCTTGACAACATGACGACTTTGGGATCTATAACTCTGTGCTGCATATTGCCTTCCTTTGGTCAAACTCCCTCCCTCCTGGAGATTTAAGCTGTCATTTGTGTTATTTTTGATTATAACTGCTTTCACGTTATTTGTTTTGTCTCTCATCAATTCTCTGGTCTTCTTTCTCTCTCTCTGTGACTACTTTGCCTGAGTACAGATACAGGGTGGGTCGAACTTCTGAAAAACATGTAGTTGTCCCTCCCAATAAATTATTTCTAGATATATTATGTAATTAAAAATATGTATTTAATAGAAGCCGACTCCATTTTTGACATTATTCACACATAAACACAACAATTTGTGAAGGTTTTTGTTCGGTTACGGTAGTTTAGTGAATGACATTTTTCTAAGTCATTTCAATTGTTTTCTGCAACAGGTAGTGGTTCCTTTAAGAAACACAGGAAGTAAGCCTCCCATGTGACTTAAGCCAGCAAGTTAGGGAGGTGGCGAGTATTGGGCCACATGTCCTACTTGCCAAAAGGAATGCGAAGCGGTGTGGTGGCCTCACTTCCTGGTGCAGTGATCGCCGCAGGTCCATCACTTAGCTTGCCAAGTAGGACCTTGCATATGGTCTCCTGTTACATTTTCTAGAATATGGCCGCCCCTATGCAGCTGTGACTGCAGCAGCACCTTCTCGTGGTACCTCCTGTTTTCACAAAGCCTGCTGCGGGGGCGACCGGGTTCCCGGCGGTATAACTGGGTGGGTCGACTGGACTTGTTAGCCTTGGTTGGCAGCCATTCTAGGAGAAGGACAACTCTGATTTCAAACCTGCGTATATGAAACTCAGCCTTGTCAGGTAATTCATCTAGAAGAACTCTGATTTAAAACCTCCACTGCCTTGCGGGTATACTCGTCTACGGGAAAGCTTTGGGAAGAAACCCTGAGGAAAAATCTGCATCCGTCTCCATTGCCAGTCATCTCATTCAGTCTTGCCACTGGTAGTAGATGGTCTCGGACGATAGGGTGGGGTTGATGATGCGCAACTCTTCCCCACTTTAAACAAAATCATTGCGCAAGTCATCCATCCATCACCTGATTTTTATTCTCAAAGTCCTGTGGCGATGGGGGCATGATGAAGCGACAGGTGTGAGTATACTGGAATTCATAGCCACAAACCTGCACACAGGCGGCTTAGACCATATGGTCATTCTTCACTGAAAGGAGCAGAAGTGGAGTCCGGTAGCCCTCTGAGCAGTCCTTTTTAGGACCGCACTGCTCACCTCCCTGGCATGAGGAAGGGTCTATCTAGCGAGTTTGACCGCGGGATCATTTGCTTTTATTTGCGTTACTCTCGCGAGTTTGGCCGCAGGCTCGAGTACGCGAACCCGCGAATTCTCTTCCAGAAAAGAGGAGAGGAGATAGAGATTCTTTTTTTTTTAACATAGCCCCTTTTACCCAGTGACTATAGAGGGCAGGGCCCTAGGTTCTCTCACTATAATCCAATTTATATTCACCTTAGTTTGGGTTCCCTAATTATACCAATTCCCATGAAATTAATAACCTTTAGATGAATAATCAAACAAGACAAAGTTGCAACTGGAAATATTTAGTTATTGAAAAAAAGAAAACAAAATAAATAGTGCACTTTCACTATATCAGGCTCAATACAGTTCAAATACAAAATTGAAGTAGGTACGTTTTTCAATATTCCAAATCAAACACATTAAACATTAACTAAACTCCATGAGGACCATATGAGGACCAGAATATGGTTCTCAATGCTTCGCAGCACACTGATTTCAGTGAGAGGTAAACGTGGGAGAAGAAATCAACAAAGCCCATTTCGGAGATGTCGTTCAATCCGATACCGGAAGCAACGCAGCATGAATGTTTTTAAAATACTGGGGGTATCTATACTTTTAGTGATTTTTGATTTTGTTTTTATTGATTGTTTTTACTGACTGTCTACTACTACTTTTGGCTGCTCCTGTTAGGGGTTGCCACAGCGGATCAGCCATTTCCATTTCTTCCTGTCCTCTGCATCTTCCTCTGTCACGCCAGCCACCTGCATGTCTTCCCTCACCACATCCATAAACCTCCTCTTTGGCCTTCCTCTTTTCCTCTTCCCTGGCTGCTCCATAATCAGCATCCTTCTCCCAATATACCCAGCATCTCTCCTCCACACATGTCCAAGCCATCTCAATCTTACTTCTCTTGCTTTGTCTCCAAACCGTCCAACTTGATCGGTCCCTCTAATATAATCGTTCCTAATCCTGTCCTTCTTCCGTCACTCCCAGTGAATTGTTTTTACTGACTGTATTATATATTATTGTAAATAAAGATCGTTTTATCTTAATTTTAATTAATCTTAATTAATAAGGATTGCTTATGGCATGAAACATGCTTGTACTGTCTCAAAAAATTTACTTGACTCACTGGATTATTTTGCTTATTTGTTGAGCACTTTCCCTACCGTTGAGTGTTTCTTTTAACAAAGTTATATATATATATATATATATATATATATATATATATATATATATATATATATATATATATATATATATACACATATACACACACACACTAAGCACAAAAAGTAAGGAAATTTGTGTTGGGTAGATTATTTCTTTGGCGTAACAATGCTTCTTGGCAATAAATCTTATACCATTGGAAAGCCTGTTTATTTCCCTTTTAAATGGTGCCACATTTGTAAGGAACACGCATTTGTGGGATGAGCAGCAGAGCTGAATATGTGGGTTGGGCCCATGAAAAATTTGCCAAATCTTCTCTGCCAATGCCAAACAGCTTGTTTTGCTGTTGCTATTGACTCTTGTTTTGAGCTTCTGGTACCCCAGGTGCTGACAATCAGGTGCCTGATATAAGATTTATTGCCAAGAAGCATTGTTACAACAAAGAAATAAGCTACCAAACACAAATTTCCTTACTTTTTGTGCTGAGTATATATATATATATATATATATATATATATATATATATATATATATGGAACCATGGGGGAAAACAACATTAACTGAACTAAAGCCGGCATCTATCAAACTAATAAAGAGGTCCTCAAAAACCCACCCTCGTTGCAGGCCTGATTTCAAGTGCCCGACTATGCCGTTTATTCACTGCCAATAATCAGCTCGCGCAGTGAATATCTGCTCGCGCTGATTATTGGAAGTGAATAAACGCCATACCCAGTCGACGTTATCGTCACTCTTGCGAGCTAAACGGACAAACGTACTCACTCAGCTCAGGAGAATGGCGGTTCCAGAATGCTCACGAAATGGCGGTGCTCGCGAATGGTCCAGGCTGCTGGAGACTTGTTCCCACGTAGCCAGAGGAAGTTTGAGCAAATCCCGGTGGCTCAACCCGCTATCTGGTGTGTCTGATCCCGTACGAGTCTTCTTTTAATAGCTGCGTATGTTCACTGAGCTAGCAAACAAGGCTACAACATCAGCTAGTTGGCTAACGACACTCACAGTGAACTGGAGAATGACGCAGTAACATCTAACCGACGTTCACTTTACATCCACCAGCATCACACTTATAGCTTACGCCTTCGAATATTGTGCGATTAACCTGTAAACTATAAGACTGACGTTTGCTACGTTTTCCAACTAGCTCTTCTTCACCAGCCTTGGCTCTAACGTCTCACCCCCTCTCGCCTCTTCTTCTTCTCCCGCTTCTTCTTCTTCTTCTTCTACTCTCTTCTTCACAACCGCTTGCCCCTCCCTTCACCGTGCCCCCCCCTTACTCCTGATTGGCCTTACGTACAACAGTTACGTAAAATTAAAAAAAAATCAAATACATATTTCAATATAGTACAACGGTACCAAAATAATAAACTTTATGAAACCAAAATAATAACCGGGTTACATTAATACAGTAAACACAAAAGTGCCAGGGGGTCAGAACATTAATAGAAATCACAAATCAGCTCACAAAAATGTTATAAAGGGTACATACATTTATGGTTTTAATAGCTGTCCTATTTTAGAATATAGAGTTGTCGTCATATAGTGTTTAATTTCATTTTCAAAAATAAAAAAGATGGTTTATGAATGGAATACTTACATTTATGAATATTTGAATTTGTTTTTCATAGTTCAGTTGAAGTGTGCCTGAAATGTGTCCGGGTTCAATCATTTTTTTTCTCCTGGGGCTGAGCAGGGATTTCCTGTGTCATCTAAACGTCTCACAGCTCACGAACGGATTACAAACCTGAGTGACTGCATCACCAGCCAACCAAATGCTGATGTGGACAGAACACCCTAGGGGCCCTGCGATGTATAGGTGCTAGCCTCGGCGTCGTCATCAAGTTTGAGCTCGAGTCTTTGGCAGGTTGTGAGCAAACTAAACGCAATGGCCACCGCATTCACAGCAGGCGACGATCTTGTTGCCGATCTACTTCCATTATTTTTTGCGAAGCTGGTAGGCTTGTCTGCATGCTTTTACACGTTCTCCCAAAATGGACTAAAATGCTGGATGAAATTTTGGGAGAGAATGCTGCCAAGAGTCTCTCAAGTGGGGTGGAACTTCAACTCCTGGTTGATCTGCACATTTTTCTTATTGAAATGAAGGCGGTGAAACAATAATATTGTGGCTATACTTTAATGAATTTGCTGAAGTTGCACGAGTGACTGGTGAACACTACATCAACTGCGGAAACTTGGTTGGTATTGTAACGACCACAGATGACTAGACTCACTAGCCCTTGGCTAATGGGTCGGACCCTTTAGTTCACTGGTTAGTGCAGTCACCCGTGGTGTGGGCAATCCGGGTTCGGCTCCCAGCTGTTTGAGATACTTTATTGATCCCCGTGGGGAAATTATGCTCTACATTTAACCCATTCTAGCTGTGTAGCTAGGAGCAATGGGCAGCTGCCGTGCAGCCCCCGCGGACCAACTCCAGTTCGTCTTGCCATGCCTCGGTCAGGGACACAGACAGGGGTATTAACCCTAACATGCATGTCTTTTTGATGGTGGAGGAAACCGGAGCACCCGGAGAAAACCCACTGCAGAGTCGGGGAGAACATGCAAACTCCACACAGAGGACGACCTGGGATGACCCCCAAGGTTGGACTACCCTGGGGTTCGAACCCAGGACCTTCTTGCTGTGAGGTGACAGCGCTGAAACCACTGCACCACCGTGCCACCGTCGGCTGTGGCGGATTCCCGGCTGCCCCCGAATCATGGCCGGATTAGCCCACCAGGGGGCCCCGGGGCACGCACGTCCATTGCCCCACCCCGTCAGATAGGCTATGCAAACAATACTAAACATTGTTAAATGTAAAACTAATGCAAATACCCAACATGGTAGTCGACGCTATGCCAATCTGCATGGGATTCGGATGGCGACTACAAAGTACAACACAATTTTGAATCACAAAACAAACAGAGATGAGAATAGCAGCTCACAGCATCGCAAACATATTGTGATACCTTCTTCCCACTTACAACGGCTTACCAACAGGAAATAAATGTTTGTGTCGGAGCAAATAATTTAGTGAAATATGGGCATATTTTAGTAAAACTATCTGTTTAATTATTTTTCGGTATGGGCATTCTAGCTTGGGCCCCCCGCATCAATAGAAACTTTGTAGCTTGAGGCCCTGCATCAGTAGAGACTAGCTTGGGCCCTGCATCGCGACGCAGGGTTGGAACAAACGTCCCTTGTAGGGTATGATTGGGGATCCCTACTATACGCGAACACAATACCCCGACATTTTGGGGCCCCTCGTGGTCTGAGGCCCCAGGACACTCTCCTGGCATGCCCGGTCCGTAATCCAGCCTTGCCCTGAATTCACTACATTATCTCCACCTGGCGATATGCATTTGGTCGTGTGTGTGTCTCTCCATGGCTAATCTCGCAAACGACTGGACCTATCAGCCTTTTTTTTTTCTTTCTTGTACACAGTTATGACCGTATGATCAAAAACCTCGCGTAGTTGCAGTGATTAAAAACCTTCGTAAAACGTTTGTTGTTGCTGTTTCCGCTCCCTCTCTTCACTCTGTAGCTCGCTCGACCAACGCTGCTCTCTGTCGCTGCACGAATGTACACTGTTGAGATCGGGCAGCGACAGTGCCCATTATGTATTCCGGTGTGTCCATTATGTATGCGGGTATGAGTGTTGAAAGTAAACAAGATGTCGATCGTATTTCACAAATCAGCAAGTAATTCACTGCTGATGTCAGCAAAGGACAACTGAAGGAACACTGGATGAACCAAAAATAATTTGCTTTATTCACCTCGCCGCCACATTTGTTTAACTGATGGGGATTAGACCCGGAAGTGCCAGACTCCAATGTCAAAACTCCGCTATAGAAATACAATTTCAAGAGTAGGATTAATCACAGTCACAGCTGGAAATCACCTCAGTAGCTACAACAGAACATTTCCCGTGGTGGAACTATGTTTTTTTTACTGTTGCTTTATTGCTTTAGAATGAATGAAAGTCATTACACTCATTTTATATCATGAAAACCACGATGGCCAAACACATCTGAAGTATTTTAATAAGTTCCCCTCCTCATAGTAGGCACAAAAAGGGGTGGTTTGTTGCCAAGTCCGAGCACCGCGGAAGGGGAGATACACCTGATGGAGCTCTGCACTCTACTGAGTGCAGTTTTCTAGTTGTTTTTGTGCCATGTGGTGTGCGTGTGCAATCTGGTTGCTGAGTGACATAAAGGAAGAGCTGATGATGATGATGCAATAGCATAGTCCACCATGGTGCCAGGTTAAGATCAGCTGTCTTATTGGTGTTGATCCAGTAGTGCATATAGTGTGTGATAGTGTATGTGGCTATGTATGTGGTTGTGTTGGTACCCGCACGAGAAATTTGTGTGTGTGTGGGTGTGTGTGTGTGTGTGTGTGGGGGGGGTGCATTTCCTTACTGAAGGCCCTGACTGAAACCCCACGGTATGCTACTGCCCCTACTTTACAGTGTCAGGAAAGAATCGCAAACTAAGAATTTCATCCTAAAGTGCAACCTGCTTCCGTACACATGACAATAAAGAACTTGAACATCACCTTTATCTTCAAGATAAGGTCTCATAACCCCCCAATGTGGTGTAGAACATGGACCTGACAGCCCTGAGTTCTAAAACCAGTCTGACTGAATGAAGTCTACATAATCTTATCTGGGACATACAGACTTTTATGGAACTGATAAGGGGATAAATTGTATTTTTCCTTCAGACTGGGAAGGTTTATAATGTCTCCAATATGCACAACACGCACACACATACACACATGCATATATACACACACACACACCCACACACACTGGTAATGCCCCTGTGTGAGTGTGACCTCTTGCACTGTCTTGCTGTGAAGGCCTTTTATGGTCTTACTCCACTTCATTTCAGACTGACAGACAGACGGAGAGCCAAAGAAACAGAGACAGAGAAGCTTTTAAAACTGGCAGTCTGACAGTCTTGTTTTACAGAGAAACTCCACCTTAAAACACGAATTCCAAAACAAATGCCCGCCATTAACCTCCTGTTTTACAATTCCACCAGTCATCCAAAAACCTGGGAACAAGTCCCGTCATAATTCATCTTGAAACGCCTGTGTCGTGGGCTCCATTTGGAGATCGGTCCAACTGCTGCCCACTCCTTTTTACACTATTAAATGTGGTACGTACCCGCTGATAAAATGTCACCAATGTGAGTGGTTTGATTTATGAAAGCTGATCAACACAGCTGATCACGTCTTCCAACGGTCACCTTGTGCTGCAGCCAGATACCTGAGGAAGATTGACTTACATTAAACATTTTAATTTATGCAGATTAAGGGGAAAGATTTTCATTGCGAAAGTGGAGCTGGGTTTAATATTTATTCTTATTAATGTAAAGCGTCTACAAATAGTTTTCCAGTCTGCTATTAATTTCAATATGCCTCTTATCCCGTTTTCAAAGGAAAACAGACAAAACTTTCAAATTTTTGTGTATATTATCCGTGACGTCATGGAGATTTGAAACCTTTATGATGACATTGCTTGATGACGTTATCCACCACCAACTCATATGACATGGCCAGGGTCATAAAAACACATCAATCGACAAAATGTGGTTTTAAATATTCATTGTGCCATGCAGGGTTAGTGTCTACTGGTTTACAGGCTGGACTGACAGCAGATGAGAGCAGGTATGTTCTTTTATTAAGCGAACGAAAGGAGAAACTGCCATAGTGAACGGTGCTATGTGTAAAATGTATGCTTTCCTGAAGCATAATATCACCGTTAAATATCAGTGGTATTATCAAATGATACAAATGGTTAAACAAATCAGACCCACCCCCATCCCAAATCCCGGTCCAAAAGTTGCCTCACATATCAACGACACTCAGCTAGTTATGCAGTAGTGCTGGGTGATATGGGAAATATTCTTATCAAAATAATCATCAGGAATTTTACACAATATTTTTGATACATATCATATCTGCTAATGCAAAAGTAACGTGTTCACAAGTCCAACTGAGGCTAATCACATTGGACTGTTTGGTGATGTAAAGCATAATATCAAACCAAAACTAGTTTTCAAACAATACTCCCTCAAATATTCACAGCTCATATTGTGAGAAATGTTGGTAAATACATTCTCTTCATTTTTAATTTGGATGACAAAATTGTGTATCAGAACATGAAAGTGTCTGAATGTCTTCCCAGTACAATAACCTTGAAAGATGATGAATGATGATATTGAATTATGGCCCAGCCCTACTGAACAGAAGGTTTTTTCTAAATGGGCAGCTGTTGGGAAAAGTGATCCACTAACTTTCAATTCAAATGTGTTTGTTTTGTCTCGTTTTGCTTTGCAGTTGTTATTAATGTCACTGAACAACAAGCAGAATTTGACCACAGGTCATCTCAGTCAATCTGAATCAGTTTTAGGGTGGAATTCCTCAAATCAGGCATCCTCATCTAATTTTTTCTTTCTTTCATGTATATGGGGAAGGTCGTCTGCTGCAAAATGTAAAGTGTAGAATAATTTTTGTAACTTATGTTCAAATTTATCAGATATTTACAGGAAAATATATAATGAAATCTCAGCATTAGCTGTTTGTTTGGTCTAATGTTTTAACGTGATTTGGAGTAAAAGTATTGATTTTAAAAAGATAACTGAAAAACGAAAATATGGGTGTGACCATTAACTAGAGTTACAATGGCCATGTGTGCTATTCACAGAGGATTGGGGAATGTTTGCAATCAGAGCATTGTAAGATGGGGACAGATGTACTCTTAGACCCCCCCCCCCCCGTTCAGGGACGGTCATTCCCTCTTAACATAGATGCCCTCTTTGACTCCCCGTTCAAACCAGCGTTCCTCCCTGTCAAGGATGTGCACATCCTTGGCCAAAAGCTTGGTCTGCTGCGTCCTGTGGGCCCATGGACCACAGTCCAGCCCGGAGCTGGGCCTGAAGAGGAAATACTGAGGGCAGTCTGACAGGATGCGGAAGCAGGGCAGGCTAAGGTAACTGCTAATGTATGCAGACCGGCAGTTCCAACAACACCGGGGGAGGTCTGGCGGTAGCCGCGCCTAGCGTTGACTGTGTTTTAGTGTTGTCGTGTGGAGTGTGGGGAGGTGTGTCGAAGGTGTCTGGCTGGGAGAGCTGGCTTTGGATCAGCTGGGGGAGCCTGCTCTGCTGCATTCGATGGGCCAAGGGACCACGGCCCTGCCGGAGCTGCGCCCAAGGAAGAAACATCGAGGGTGGTCTGACAGGATGTGGAAGTGGGGCAGGCTAAGCTAACTGCTAGACCATGCAGACTGGCAGTTCCGACAGTAATCCTGCATTTATTCTCTTGGACAGTGATTATTTTGTAGTTTGTGTATGTGTGTGTGTATATATATATATAACGTTGTTAAAAGAAACACTCAATGGTAGGGAAAGTGCTCAACAAATAAGGAGCAAAATAATCCAGTGAGTCAAGTAAATTCTTTATGAGACAGTACAAGCCTGTTTCATGCCATAAGCAATGATCAGCTGTCAAGTTTTATTGACTAGTTTTATTTTAAAAGTAGTAAAACTACATATATACGTATATAGTTTCACTACTTTTATTAATCCCCATAGGGCAATTCTTTCTCTGCATTTAATCCACCCTAGCTGTGTAGCTAGGAGCAGTGGGCAGCCGCCGTGCAGCACCTGGGGACCAACTCAAGTTCGTCTTTCCATGCCTCGGTCAAGGGCACAGACAGGAGTATTAACCCTAACATGCCTGTCTTTTTGATGGTGGGGGAAACCGGGGCACCCGGAGAAAATCCACGGCAGACAAGGGGACAACATGCCAACTCCATACACACACACGACAACCTGGCAGGACCCCCAAGGTTGGACAACCCCAGGGTTCGAACCCAGGACCTTCTTGCTGTGAGGCAACAGCGCTAACCACTGGGCCACCATGTATCACATGTGTTCTTGTAGTTTTTTGGTTATGCGTTTTTGTCTTTGTGTTGCACTGCTGTGGGCTGGGGTAAATGAAATAACAAAGTGTTCCTGATTCCTGATGCTCATCCTTGAAAGAGTGGCCACTGGCCTGTAGATGGGTGTAGACTGCGGAGTCCAGGCCTGACCTCTGCAGTCTACACCCATCTACAGGTCAGTGGCCACTCTTTCAAGGATAAGAATGTGCACATCCTTGATAGGGAGGAACGCTGGTTTGAACGGGGAGTCAAAGAGGCCATCTATGTTAAGAGGGAAGGACCATCCCTGAACTGGAGGGGGGGGGGTAAGAGTACATCTGTCACCATTTTACAAAGCTGTGATTGAAAACATTTCCTTACTTGGATTATTGAGCATGCACCAAGATGTGCAAAACTTTGAAAAAAATGAGGTGAAGAAATGTATTTTTAGATTAGATGTAATTCTGTTTATAAAGGCTGTCATTTGAATCAAAGCAAGTCAAATGAAACTAGAAAAATGGTTCTCTGGTGAGATAACATAAATTCAATTTAGTTAAATTAAATTTTGTTCATTTATTTTTGTTAACGTTTATTTTTTTGTTCTTTTTTTCCTTTTCTTTTTAACATGGGATAAAACACAGCATGTTGTTTATTTTGTGTTTGGTTGATCATGACAGTGCATCATGCATTATCATTATTATTATTAAGTCATTTATATAGCTCTTTTCAAAGGCCAAGTTTACAATGTTTACAATTAAATATGAGTAGTCTTAATGATTAATAATGTAAGAAAAAAATTAAACAATGATAAAGATTTAATTATGTCTTACTGAAACAACAAAAGTAAAATTGTAAAACAGAAAGAGTGAGTAAACCTTAAAAAACACTGATATAAAGTTACAAAAAATCATGGTTATAGGATGAATCAGGATTTATTTGTCATTTCAGTTCATGCACTTGCGTACATGAAATGAAACGAAACGCCGGTTCCCCCAGCCCACAGCAGTACAACACAAAGACACAAACACATGCAAAAACTACAAGAACACACATTACCAAACTAACACACAAAATAAAATCACTGTCCAAGGGAACAAACGCCAGCCAGGATGACTGTCGGAACCGCCGGTCTGCATGGGTTAGCAGTTAGCTTAGCTTTGCGTCCTGTCAGACCACCCTCAGCGTTTCCTCCTCAGGCGCAGCTCCAGGCAGGGGCTGTGGTCCCCAGGCCCACCAGATGAAGCAGACCAAGCTCTCCCAGCCAGACACCCTTGACACACCTCCCCGCACTTGTCACGACGACATCAAAAACACCTGTCAACGCCAGATGAGGCCGATGCCAGACTGCCCTCGGTGTTGTCGGAACTGCTGGTCTGCGTGGGCTAGCAGTTAGTTTAGCCTGCCCCGCTCTCTCAGCGCCAGCTCTCCCAGCCATCAAACAAAGACAAAACTTAGATGCAGATGTGGACAAAGACACTGCATGGACAGGACTGGGTAAGGCCGCCGCAAATGTGAATTCGCGCCATCATCTTTCAACACCGGAAGTGGAAAATCAAGTACTTTTTTATGGTATCTTAAAGGGTTTCTGTTCTATTCACAATATGGCTTCAAAAAAATTGAGACACCCATTGTTCTGTAAGATGTGTTGGATCTCCTCCAGCTGGACGACACAGTGACATCTGATGGGCTCACATGCAGCAAGACGAGCTAACTGCTTACGAGGCAAAACTTAGCTTGAATGTGCCTACAGGGTTAATGAAGGTAATGGAGCACTCATTTAAATATGACCTCAGGGCACACACACACACACACACACACACACACACACACACACACACACACACACACACACACACACACACACACACACGAGCGGTTGAAAATGTAGACTCTGTTCTCCTCTGTGTGGTATTTTCAGTGGTGTCACAGGGCCAAACCTTTTCCTCCTAGTGTTAAATAAACCAATGCCATACAACTTGGCTTTCCCATTAGTCATCATTTAGCTTTCCATGACGAGATGTGAGCTTGAAAATGATTTATCCTGATGTTTTGGGGTTGCATTTTAAACCAACCAGGATGTTAAATTGATTCAATAAAGATGGGTGCAATTTCAGCACAAAGCTTCAACCTCACTACGACACATCCCTTGTGTTTGAAAATCTACTACGACTACTTTTGGCTGCTCCCGTTAGGGGTCAATACAGTGGCTCAGCCGCTTCCATCTCTTCCTGTCCTCTGCATCTTCCTCTGTCATGCCTGCCACCTGCTTGTCCTCCCTCACCACATCCATAAACCTCCTCTTTGGCCTTTCTCGTTTCCTCTTCCCTGGCAGCGCCATATTAAGCATCCTTCTCCCAATATAACCAGCAGCTTTCCAACACACATGTCCAAACCATCTCAATCTGGCCTCTCTTGCTTTGTCTCCAAACTGTCAGACCTGAGCTGTCCCTCTAATATACTCAGTCCTAATCCTGTCCTTCGTCACTCCCAATGAAAATCTTAACATCTTCAGCTCTGCCACCTCCAGCTCCTCCTCCTATCTTTCTGTCAGTGCCACCGTCTCAAAACCAAACAACATAGCTGGTCTCACAACCATCTGGTAGTGAGACCAGCTAGACCAGCTAGGGAACCAGCTAGAGTTAAAGGGTCTCACCATCTGGTAGTGAGACCCTTTAACTCTTGCTGGTACCCTTCTGTTGCAAATCACTCCTGACACTTCTCCACCCACTCCACCCTGGTGGAACTCTCTTCTTCGCCTCACTTCCGAATTCCCTGTTACTTGAGCAGTTGACCCGAAGTATTTAAACTCATATGCCATTGTCACCTCTACTCCTTGCATCCTCACCATTCTGCTGTCCTCTCTCTTGTCTACGCACATGTATTCAATCTTGCTCTACTGACTTTCATTCTTCTTCTCTCCAGTGTATACGTCCACCACTCTAGGCACTCCTCAAACTGCTCCCTACTCTCACTACAGATCACAATGTCATCTGTCCATCACCATTGCAAACAAGAAAGGGCTCAGAGCAGATCGTTGACGTAATCCCACCTCCACCCCATCTGTCATTCCAACCGCACACCTCACCCCTGTCACCCTGCCCTCATACATATCCTGCACCACTCCTACACACTTGTCAATCAAGGCAGACACGCCTCAACATGCCACTTTTTTGGGGGGGATTCCCCCCCCTTTTTTCAACATGCCACTTTTTTAATATTGTAGCGAATTCGGGGGGCAGTTTGGGAACCGTCACAGCCGGGACGCGAACCCATATTTTCCACTCCCCAAGCGACAATGTTAACCAGCCGACTAAAGGGTCCGACCCGTTAGTCAAGGACCAACGTGTCTACTTATCCATGCACGTTACAATATATTCTTAACAGTATAATGATTTTCAAAATAACCATCTTCACATTGTGTGTCAGACTCAAAATTAGTGATTGAGACCACAACTTCTTGTAGAAAAAATTTGACTTTTTATTTGAAGGTAGAAGTTTGGAATTCTCTCTTTGATTTACATTTGACTGGTATTTTGGAGCAAGCCACCTAGTGGCCATGGTGGAACTGCAACTTAAGGGACTTCCACATTCGCTTCAACTTCCTGCCTCGGTGGTTGCCGCTTGTCAGAATCGGCCAGGTGTGAATACAATCTGTTCAGCGGTGCTTATATTGGTGAGAAAATACTGTCTATATGGAGTAGAAATCTAATCCACGCAGCCATTTTTGTGTATTATTATTCTGAAGGTTGCCAGCCACTGAGGACGCACAAGCCAGTGCATTCTTGGTGCCAGTCCAGTCCCAAGCCTGGATCAATGGGGAGGGTTGCATCAGGAAGGGCATCTGGGGTAAAACCTTTGCCAAAACAAATATGCAGATCATAGAGTATGTAGGAGTGGTGCAGGATATGTATGAGGGCAGTGTGACAGTGGTGAGGTGTGCGGTGGAATGACAAATGAGTTCAAGGTGGAGGTGGCATTAGATCAAGGATCGGTTCTGAGCCCTTTCTTGTTTGCAATGGTGATGGACAGGTTGATGGATGAGATCAGGCGGAATTCTCCGTGGACTATGACGTTCGCGGATGACATTGTGATCTGTATTGAGAGTAGGGAGCAGGTTGAGGAGAGCCTGGAGAGGTGGAGGTATGCACTGGAGAGAAGAGGAATAAAGGTCAGTAGAAACAAAAGGGAATACATATTCATGAATTAGCGGGAGGATGGCGGAATGGCGAGGATGCAAGGAGTTGAGATGGCGAAGGTCGATGAGTTTAAATACTTAGGGTTGACTGTTCAAAGTAACAGGGATTCTGGAAGAGAGGTGAAGAAGAGAGTGCAGGCAGGGTGGAGAAGGGTGGAGAAGGGTGTCAGGAGTGATTTGCAACAGAAAGATACCAGCAAGAGGTAAAGAGAAGGTTTACCAGATGGTAGTGAGACCAGCTATGTTGTGTGGTTTGGAGACGGTGACATATAGTTGAAAAGACAGAAGGCGGAGCTGGAGATGGTGGCAGAGTTGAAGACGTTAAGATTTTCATTGGGGGTGATGAAGAAGGACAGGATTAGGAACGAGTATATTAGAGAGACAGCTTAAGATGGACAGTTTGGACACAAAGCAAGAGAGGCAAGACTGAGATGGTTCGGACATGTGTGGAGGAGAGATGCTGGGTATATTGGGAGAAGGATGCCGATGATGAAGCTGCCATGAAAGATGAAAAGAGGAAGACCAACGAGGTGGTTTATGGATGTGGTGAGGGAGGACATGCAGGTGGCTTGCATGACAGAGGAAGACGCAGAGGACAGGAAGAGATGGAAACGGATGATCCGCTGTGGCGCCCCCCAACGGGAGCAGCTGAAAGTGGTAGTAGTTGTAGCAGTAGATTCTTCTGAAGGTTGCCGTTTAGTCACATTTATGATATATAAAAAAAATCATAGTTTTGTTTGACGTATGTATGTTCTAAGTGTTAATGTATGTCAGCCCTGTGATGGACTGGCGACCTGTCCAGGGTGTCTCCCCGTCTGCCACCCAATGACTGCTGGGATAGGCTCTAGCATCGCCGCGACCCTGAGTAGGACATGCGGTTTGGATAATGGATGGATGGATAGTTTTGTTTGAACATTGGTTTTCAAGATTCAAGATTCAACCTGTCAAATATAGGACTTAGATCATGGTTCTGTTATTTGTTTTTAAAGCTTTCCGTGACCTGGCTTCCCAGTACATCTGTGAGGTTCTCTGCCCCCTGTCCACCTCCAGATCTCTTAGATACTCCAAAAGCTGCTCTTGGGTGTCCCACAATCAAGGCTAAAGCCAAGTTAACACCAAAGATTCGCAACGAGAGTTGAAACTTCCAACTTCTTGCAAAAGCAACATTCTACAACCTGCCAGTTACACCAATGAGACTAGACGAGACGGTGTATCATTTCCGTTCTAACTGCCTGAGCTCTGTCGATATGTGCTACTTATCGACATATGCTACTTAGTGGTTCTGTGCATGGTTAGGAGAGGTTAGGGTTTATGGTTGCTATCGAGTCGCGCTCGGGTAGCATTTTTTGACAAGTGTAATACTTAAAATATTATTGGAACCATAAACCATATATATCAAACGATGGTGGGTTAACTAAATGTCATTATGTGAATTATATTACTTGCTACATGTAGATAGGAATGCTTGTGTAGCCAAGGCCAGCGAGAGGAGATAAGAAGTCTGGAACAGAGAGACCCTCGAGGTAGACACGACATGTCAACACAGGATGAACCCTCCCTACCCAAACGGGGGACAGCTAACAGAGAGGGGGGTTATGCAGACAGAAGGGATGGTGTAGAGAAGTAAAACTAGTCGGGAAGAATGCTCAAGGCCGTCTGTGACACGTGAACAAGGGAGGTTTAGCATATAAAGAAGCTCACACACAAAGAAAGACAGACACATAGGGAGGATTGGCTGTTTGTGTCTCCAGATATCTGTCAAAATAATAAACTGCGGAATTATCTCCAGAAACGTCTCGACTGTCTTTTCTTCACATTAACGGACTTGGATGATGAGGGAATAGCAAACGTATCCCCGACAGTTTATGGGGGCTTCGTCCGGGATGTGAAGAAAAATCTAGAATTGGACATCACGGCCGCCCGCTGACTTTCCGAGAGCTCAAGGTCGACCTGCAATAAAAAGGTAAGCAGAACCTGTTTTATCGAACTCTGCATATTGACCAAAATGCCAAAATGATATGAGCTCATAAGGAGGGGAAGTGGGCAGACCAAGAAAAAGAAAAAAGGGGGGAGAAAAAAAAATTAAATAAAAAAAATTAAAATAAAAAAATAAATAAAAAAGAGGAAAAGAAAAAAGGGGTTAGAGTCCCCGTTAGTTCCTAGGTTGTGGCAAACCCACTTACCCCCTGACGAGGGAGTGAGGTTAAGGCTGGGAAAACTCTCCCGGGGAATTGAGGACCCCCAAAGGAGGAAAACTAAGGTTAGGTAAGGGTTAGAGTCCCAAGGGAAAGGAGCTTAGAGCTCAGTAAGGGTTGGAGTCCCTAGAGAAAAAGAAAAAGGAAGAAGGGGAGACGTGTTTTTCAAAATGGAATTGAATACGGGTGAAAAGGGCGAAGAGAAGCCCCGGTGGAAGTCCTTACGGGAACAAATAGATGTACTGGTCAAAATAATGTTGAATACTCGGAAACAAGAGAAAAAAGCAAAGAGATGGGGTCGGATGCAGAAAAAAAAGAAACAATCGTGTGGACTGATGTCTCAGCGGAAGTGGAATAAGGTTATTCGGGAAGCTGAGGAAGACAGGGTGAGGTGGTATAATTATGCTATTATGTGGCAAGGGCTCACCCATAGTATTGTAACGTGCATGGATAAGTAGACACGTTGGTCCTTGACTAACGGGTCTGAGCCTTTAGTCGACTGGTTAACGTTGTCGCTTGCGGAGCGGGAGACACAGGTTCGCGTCCCGGCCATGGCGACGGTCTCCCAGACTGCCCCCCAAATTCACTACAGTATGAAAGAACCAGAGGAGAAAAAAACGGGGGAAGATAAGGTAGGAGAAAGTGACCCCCCCGCCGTAGGAGGCGGGTACCCGGGCAGTGGAGTCCCGGGGGTCGCAGGAGGGAGGTTTATATCCGGTACTGAACGTAACGGATGGAACATTTCAGATCGAGACGGCCCCGGTGCCAAGCGCCCCCAGATTGGCGGCCTGGTCAAAGGACCGAGTTGGGCCAACCCGGGGGAGGGACAGCTCCCCAGAGGAGAGGAGGAGGAGATAATAGACATGGGGGAGGACGACCAAGTGGCGGAGGCGCTGCTGGCCTCAGCGGCTAAACAAATGAGGGAAGTAGAGTTGTTGCTCTCCAAGGGAAAAAAGCGGGGGGGCAATTGTATCCCCTCCCCGAACACGCGCCAGTACCCGGTTACAATGCCCCCTGGTGCAATCACACAAGGGGCATGGACAGAGATATAAACCCTGGAACCTGGGGGATGTGCAGGCATTAGTAGATAAGCTCCCACCCATTTGGGAGGCAGGGGGAGCGTGGTTGAATGAATTGGATAAACTAACACAAGGAGAAACGTCAGCTCTTGGCGATTGGAGGGCGGTGGCTGCCCGCAGCATGTCAGGTCCCGAGTTGAGGGATATAGAGAAAGAGGCTGACATAGAATATGAGCCGGATGATGTACCTCTGATTAGGGAAGTAGCTGGGATAAATACTGCAGTCAGAGACAAATTCCCCCCGCCCAATAGGGGACATGTTCCAAAGGTAGAATGGAGCAGAGATCACACCCTGCCATTCTTTTTAGATGTTTCTGAAACAGAAGGTGTGGTACATGGCATTCTGTTCCAGAAAAAATGGGGAGATGGAGGAGAAAAGTCCCTACTAAAAAGTATGAGAAAATATAATTGTATTGTGGCATACCATGCAATGAATGTGTTTCACATGTAATGTTTAAAACACATAGGGAAACACCACAAGGGAAAGAAAATAAGTGTCCTAGTTTAGTACAGCAAAACCATTTGGACAAAATAAGACGTAATTAAAAGTATGAGTCTGGGACCATCTTTTTCCTCTCCTGTAAAAACGGAGAGTTGTCGCAAATTTAGGAAGAAATAAGTAAGAGAAAGAATAAGGACACAGGGAAAGATTTGTTGTTTTTCACAAACTGTGGGGTGGTTTCCTGGTTTACGAGACTTTTTTTGCCTGTGTGGAAGTTTTAAACACACACCAGGCTCCGAAACCAGTGTGTTTGCTTGTCAAATGGGGAAGGCCTAGCAGAATATAAGGGATAAGAGATAAGGTCAGGGACCTAGAACACTGTATAGCGCCTCCAGAGTAAAAGGGGACACTCGGGGAGTGATACCTGAGCGAGATTTGAAGTGAAGGTACGGCCGCCCCGTGTGGGTAGAAGCCTGCTGTATCGTTCTCGCTCGAGGTGATCAAAAAAAAAAAACCGGCGGTTGACATTGGGTGACCCGACGGGGCCCCAACCTCTTCCGTGGCTGGGTTCCCCGCCCTCCCCCAGACCTAGAGTCCACTTGGTTGGCGCGTCAGTGTATGTGAACAAAGTGTGTCTTGAAAATGTCTGATAAAATTAAAGCAGTGATAGATGGCTGGCAAAACTACCCCATTACACATTAGGCAGGGTGCTGCACAAAGCCCTAATGTTAAGAGCATACAGGACTCTGCCCGGAGAAATAAATAAATTGGCAAAGAAAAATTAATTAGTGATTTGGGCACATGAAATGCAGGAAGAAGGCCTGCTAGGGGCGTGGACTGATCCACCACCCAGCGCACAACTACTAGAACAATATGAGACACAAGCCCGCGTTAAAGCGGCTAAGGCGGAAGAAAAAGTTGGACAGACGGGATGTCTAACAAAGAAATCACAGATACGAAAAGCAGAACGAGAGGCAGACAGACAGGCCACCATGGCCGTCTGGTTTTTCGAAATGTTACAGACTATGCCGAAAATGCCGAAACCAACTCAGCCAGAAACAAAGCAGAAAAGCAGAAAAGAGCAGGATAAAGCAACCAAAGTAAAGGAGGAAGAAGCTGAAAAAGGGGGGCCCAAACTAGGGGACAAGATATGCAGGCCCCTCTAATGACTGTTAAAAGAGGGGTCATAGGTGTAAGCATTGCCCCAGACAATGCAGAAGACACTCCCGTCACTCAAGCAGACCTGGAGCAGAAACTCGCGCTGATAAGCAAACACATGAACGAGATAGAGAAAAAAAAAGGAATAATAGAGCTATGGGGAATGGCCGCCCAAGAACAAGAGAGAGGAGGAATGTCGTATGCTAGTAGCTTAGAAAGACATACTGAAGAGTCAGAGGAAGGGAACGACAACGTAATGCAAAAACCAGACAGTAGGAATAGAGGGGACGAAGAGTGGAAAGAGATGGATGAGGGAAAGACGATAAAGCAAGAAGCAGCAACTAAAGCTAAGACTGGGAAAAAGAAAGTTGTACAAAATGTAGACAGTAAGAGTCAGGATAATACAAGTGATTCAGAAGGAAACAGTACAGGAAGTGATTAAATGGCTGGTTAAAGAACTCATACCCAGATATGGGTTGCCAAGAACCATCAGATCAGATAATGGTACCCACTTCACAAGTGAGGACCTTCAGAAGGTTGAGGAAATGTTTGGGATCAAACACAAATATGGCTCAGTCTATCACCCTGCCTCCCAGGGACTGGTTTAAAGAGCAAATAGGACAATCAAGGAACAATTGGGAAAATTATGTAGCGAACTAAGCCTGAAATGGCTAGACACCATACCATTGGTACTGTTCAACATGAGATCTCAACCAAATGCAGCACATGGGTTAACCCCTCATGAGGTGCTAATGGGTAGAAAAGTGCCATGTCCATTCACCACTTGCCCTACCACAGACGGACACACTCTTATAGGACAAAGAGAAGAGATTGGTGATTATGTAACAATGCTTAACATAGCGGTGAAGTGTTTGTCCTCACAGGTACAGGAAGCACTTCTGCATGATCCAGATGACATCGTCCCACCACCGGTGGAAATAGGGGAATGGGTGTTGAGGAAACAACACCGAAGAAATTGGAGTGAACCACGTTGGCTCGGCCCATTCCAAGTGGCCCAAGCTACTGACTACTCCCTAAAAGTCTGGTTGCAAACAGACAGACTAAGCAACTGGTGGCACAAGACTCAGTGCTGCAAGACAGACGCTCCGACCGAGCGGACACTGACTGACATTAGAAAAAACCTGAAGGACCTCGACAGTGACTATGACAACCCCGACGAGACGTAGACATGACACAGGAAATCCATTTAGGCTACTCGGATGTGACAGACTCCAAGGACTGATCACCCTATGGTGTCTCTCACTGATGATAGCAGGACCACTGTTGTGGTGGAAAATGGCTCAGGCCTCACAAGAACGATCTAACCTAGAGTCAATTCATATTAAGAGACCTGGAACCCCACTAACTGATATCGCTAACAATACCAACCTGACCTAATTACACCACCACATAACTAAAAGAGCAGTCAACACAGCTCTAAGGGACAATGTTTATCAATTTACGGGGGAATAGAACTAAATTATACTACAGGGAAAAGCTACACTTTCCAATTCGACCTATGTGATGTAATTAACTGTGGGGGGAATCTCCAGGCATGAAGAGGTTATGACATATACCTCTGTGGAATGACGGGGCAGCACCCGACATTCGGGAGGTGTATGTGCAATGTTCGGCTCTCGGTGTTGTACTTTTATCCCAAATAACACAGTGCCTGATGGCACACTTACCAGGGCATTGACAGGTCTAAAGATGCTCTCAGACGAGCTCCAGGAACATTCGGGAGTAAATGACCCATTTGGAAACTGGATGTCAAAATGGTTCGGCAAATGGGAAAATTGGCTGTCCTCTCTGGCCGGACCCATATTGGTCATAATATTAGTGTTGATTATTGGAGTTTGTTTCTGTATACCTATGTACAAGGCCTTATGCATTCGATGCATGGACGAACACATGAAATCTAGTATAACATCCCTCCCCCTGCCCTACCAGATGACAGAAGTAGAATTGCTCAGGCCTCTCAACCCAGACGGAGAGAGCCTGTTAAAAGGTGAGACAGGGACTTTTAGGGAGGATAACCACTCTCTCAACAGTTACCATTCTGGAATACTCGGTATGGGCCGCCCCCCACGAGACGAAGGGGGCCTAGACAGACCGGACCTCAGCGAGTTGGATTCGGATGACCCAGACAGCCCGCTGGACAGCCCTGTCTGAAAGAGGATCCGTAAAGCATGCATTCTGCATTTATGTCTCTATGCTTGTAGAAACGGCCTAGCCTCTCTCAGTTAACTACACTTTGTATTACTTATATACATCTCTGCTGTGTGCAATGAAGAAATGCTTGCTGCTTGTATTTAGCACCGATGTACCCACACGCTATACATAGGCCTCGCAGGTCACTGAGGAAGCCACAGCGGTGCCTTGCAAGGATGCCTGGGGGACATCCCACCCTGGGGTGGAACCGATGACCGAATACTGATATAGATACCCACGCACCACACTTAAAATATTACATGAGGTGATAAATCACCTCAACAGGGGGACTAAAGGAGCTGGGCCTGAGAGTAGGAATATTGTACGCCGGCCTGATAGAGACGGCCTTGGAGTAGAAACACTATGTGCACCCACCTCATTAGGACGGCCTTGGGGCAGAAACGTCATGCACATACACCTGATTGGGAAACGCACTACACCTGCAAGACATACAGGATGATCTACAAGAAGCGTCCACCTCTTCGGGTGGACTCGAAGGTTCACCGATCCTCCCCGAAGCCGACACTGTTAGCAGAAGTCAGGGTGAAAGCACTGGTAACCTCTCCCCTAGGTCATAGATGAACTAGCCGGATGATCACAATTCCCGGCCAGAAGTAGACGTAGACGGAGAACCGAGAGGCGGACGACTAGACAGACCAACGTATTAACAGATAAAACTACGAATGACAGTCATGAAGACAAGGGGAATAAGGGTTATAATGGGGATAATGACTATGATGGTATGCCTTTGTTTAGGGTTGTGGGCCCTGGATCAGTCCCTTCTAAGAGCCAAAAGAGATGAAGTGAAAAGGGGGGAAGAGTTCAGGTACAGTCAGGGCTTTAGACATGTTGCTGGCTGAAAAAGGGGGCGTTTGCTCAATGTTCGGAGATCAGTGTTGCGCCTTTATCCCCAATAACACGGCCCCCGACGGTTCAGTGGCCAGGGCCCTAGCGGGTTTACGTACCCTTTCACAAACTATGCACGATCATTCAGGTATTAGCAATCCTTTTGAAAAATGGATGACTCACTTCTTTGGAAAATGGAAGGGACTGATCATGTCATTATTTGTATCCCTAGCCGTTTTTATGGGAATTTTGGTCACCTGTGGCTGTTGTTTCATACCATGCTTTAGATCTCTCATTAACCGACTAATAGTTACAGCAACTGAACGTCGAGAGGAGGACTTTCCACCTCCTATGATGCCCCTTCTGGTACCGACACCTGTGGAAAGGGACCTAGATAAAGATATTAAACGTTGGTGATCTCCGGTAGGAGATCAAAAGGGGGAAATGTAATACTTAAAATATTATTGGAACCATAAACCATATATATCAAACGATGGTGGGTTAACTAAATGTCATTATGTGAATTATATTACTTGCTACATGTAGATAGGAATGCTTGTGTAGCCAAGGCCAGCGAGAGGAGATAAGAAGTCTGGAACAGAGAGACCCTCGAGGTAGACACGACATGTCAACACAGGATGAACTCTCCCTACCCAAAAGGGGGACAGCTAACAGAGAGGGGGGTTATGCAGACAGAAGGGATGGTGTAGAGAAGTAAAACAAGTCGGTAAGAATGCTCAAGGCCGTCTGTGACACGTGAACAAGGGAGGTTTAGCATATAAAAAATCTCACACACAAAGAAAGACAGACACATAGGGAGGATTGGCTGTTTGTGTCTCCAGATATCTGTCAAAATAATAAACTGCGGAATTATCTCCAGAAACGTCTCGACTGTCTTTTCTTCACATTAACGGACTCGGATGAGGGGATAGCAAACGTATCCTCGACACAAGGCAGCATAAATTGTCAGACCACCGATTATTCAGGTTTTTTTTTAGCTGGATAGTTTGTAGCGTCTTAAAATATGAATGAGGATAGTGATAGTAAGTTACATGCTACAGTTGCAGTTCTAATATTGACGAAACGGTGTAAACATAAAAAAAATGAGAGGGTTGAGAATTTGGAGCCGTCCATGGGTTCATCAACGGAATACGCAGGGGGTTTATGCAAAGTTATGCTGTGAACTTGAGACAGGAGGTTTCATCTTTCCTCCATCCAAATCTCCACCATTTCGACAGTTTGTAAATAACTTGACCAGCTGACTTTGCTATATACGAGCTGATTGGCTATTGAGATTGGTGACGTGCCTTACGTTCTAAAACCAGCGACGCCATCAGCTGGATTGATTCCAACTGGAACAGTGTAGTTAACGCTGCTGCAACTTTCCTCTGCAACGTTCGAAAACAGTTGCGTCTCGTCGCGAATCTCTGGTCTAAACATGGCTTAAGGGGTAAGGGTGATCGTGCATTCTCAGTAGCTGCCCCAAAGCTGTGGAATAGTTTACCATTTTCAATTAAGCTTTCCCCCTCGGTTGAAAATTTCAAGGCCGTTGGCTGTTGTGTCACAAAGTCAATAAACTCCCTTTGAAGTGGTGACAGCTGTGTCATTTTTATTGAATGTAAACCTTTTTTATTTGTATGTCTGCTTTTTACGGTGCCAGAGTGGCGCACTGGAGCCCATCTTGGAACTCGACTCAGACTCAACCTTGATGACTCGGACTCGGACTCAGGTAATGGGGACTTGACTCGGACTCTTCTTTGGGGACTCGGACTTGGACTCGAACTCGACCACTGGGGACTCGAGACTCGACTTGGACTCGAGGTTTAGTGACTCGACTACAACACTGAAAGATGGAAATAGTATGCCTCCATAAATCTAAAGCACCCAAAAGATTGTTGAGCATATGGGGTCCATTCATTGACTAGCTCAAAGAAAATCAAATTTGAATTACAGTCTGTAGTGATGCAACCCGGTACTCTTTACCTTTTATCTGTACTCTTGTAATACCTGTGTTATTGCTCGAAAACTGTTGTGAACTAAGTTATATACACCTGGCAGCTTTTTGCCCCCTTTTTTCCTTTTTGTTGTTTTGGTTTTTTTGTCTAGTAATTTTTGTTTTATTTTGTTTTATCTTGTTTGTGTGTGTCTTGAACATAAAACTGAAAAACTGAAAATAAAATATCTAAAATAAAAAAATAATACCAGATGACACTGTCTCTCCTTTTCTGTTCGCCTGTTTGCTATTCATCTTTTGTGGTCCTACATTAAGGTTCTCTGCCTCTTCTGTTCCATTCATCAAATCCTCTTCACCTCCTCTCACTTCTCATCTCATTAGCTCTTTCTGATACAAAAGCCATTCTAGCATAAATTAGCATCTTCTCACTACAGTAAATGGCCCATATGTAGTGCAAGCATGCCATTCCAATTATGTTATGCTGATGGTAATGGATGTAAATAGCACTGAGCTAATGTGGACAGACGCTACCTGGGCTCTCTGTAACAAGATTTGACAGAGCACATCTTCTTCCACCTTGTCAATATTAAAAAGGGCCAGGGCATAAATTAACTACCCGCTAATGGCAGACAAGGGCCCTGACCTGTAAACATTTAATAGGCTATTTGAAGCTAGGTTAATATTACATGTTGCTGTACAGATGAAATGCTTGAAAAATATGAGAGCTGTTTTAGGTCCGTCATAATGTTAGGAATGAGTTTTACTATAAATAAAGTATCAGAGGTCTGAACTGAGAGGAGAGCTAGTCTCATAAAATGTGGGAAAGCATGCCTCCAAGCTCGTAAGTCCTTGGTAAAGAAACTGATGATGGATTGAGTCTTTATGTTTTCTAGATGTAGAATTATGTTTTCGTTTCCTCAAAAAAAGATACAAGTACAGAAATTACAGTTGGAGGAGATGATCAAAATTAACTGTTAAACTGAATTAGGACTTAATCTGACTCTCAAAACAAAATCAGTCAGATTGCACCAAAGTTCTTTTTGTAGAGATTTTATTGCTAATTTATAAAGAAGCAAATATAAAAAAAACAAAAATCTGCATGATGGTGTTAAAATGGAGGCATTTACGCTGTTCTCAGGTCAGGTACAGACCATGCGAAACACACAGAAGAAAATGTTTGCTCTTTTAGCGTTTCAAGGTTCATGTTTGATGTGTGTGCATGCGTGTGTTTGTATATGAGTTTTCAGTGTACGTACATATGTATGAAAATGTAAGCTTGTAAAGTTGGTGGAGAAAGTGTGTGGTAGTGGGGTGTTGTTTAGCATCGGCTGCAAGCGGAGAGGGTGTCAGTCACAGGAGAGCCGACATGACAGCAAGGCTGATTAATGATTAGTCTCAGGTTGCCAACAAACAAACTGCCCTTTATATTTTGCAGCGAAGCTGGGTCCTGAACTGACATGGATGGACACTGAAGGTCACAGTTGGAGTGCACACCATATGACGGGGGGAGGGGGGGGGGGTTGAATTTTTAAAACGGACTTTTATTTCTGTCTGGTTCCATTAACACAAAGTTTTTCGTTATCAAAAATTACGAGAAAACAAATTCATTCAAAAACCCAAAACAAAAATACCAAAGAAAAAAAAGGCTCAGATATTCAGAACAGTGCAATATGTTGGTGTACAATAGAATGTAGAAATGAATGTGTGTGTGTGTGTGTGTTTTATGTTTTTTATTATTTTTATATTGCTCTTTGCACTGATAAGAACTGCATTTTCAAATTTCGTTGTACTTGTACAATGACAAATAACGTTCTATTCTATTCTATTCTAACCAAATAATTCTCTCTGACTCAACACAGCACATCATGCACATCACACATGTTCACAACAACTTCTGTCTTTTTTTGTCAGTCTGTAAAAACTAAACTCCACTCTGAGCTGAGCTGCCAGCAGCCGGGTCAGCATCAGAACCAAGTCTTCTGACCCCTCGCCTCTCACACGTTTTTTTCCTTGTTTTTCAAATAGCTAATTTATCCAGTCCTGAAATGAAATTCATTAATGTGTGTACAGACGTTTTCTTTGCAGAGTAGTGTGGACCATAGATAAAAAGAAAATATTTCTCCTTAGCCCTGAAACCATGCCTGTAGTAGGCTGAATAGTCTGACAAGAACACTGGATAACACTGGATAAACATGGTATATTGTTTCTGTCTGCAAGCAGAAAGGAAAGCCATCCCCTGCCCCAGGACTGAAGGGCACCAGATACCTGCTTGTAGCTATGGCCCCATGTACAATCATCCACTGGAGGTCACCTGTCCATTTGTTAATGCAAGGTTTGTACAAGGACTGCCAGCAGCCCCTCGGGGATGATCCCACACAAAAAACTCAGTCCACCTGGACACCTTTACCCCTGCCAGCGAGCATAAGTTTGAAACCTTCACATTGATATAATAGGCTGCTTTTTTCCCTAGAGTCTCAAAGTTTCTCAACTCTAGGGTCTTAAGAGACAGCTGGATGTCCTCCTTATCTTGTCACTGTCCCACAGCAGTCTTCAGCAAATGTTCTGAGGGCTTCTGGCAGGGAAGCACAGACCTCCTCCACCAGCCTGAGCAGCAGTCTATTGGATCTGATGTTGAGCAGTTAAGCTAGATGGGTAATGGATGTCTTCATGAGATGACCCAGCTTAACACAGTCACCCTCACTCAGTCTGGGTCTCAGGCTAACAGAAGACAAAACATGAGAGATGATGAAACTGTTTCAAGACAAGGACTCCTCAAAGAGCCACATCCTTGGTGTCATCACAGCTTCCCGATGGAATGTTAACCCTAACACACCTGTAACACAGACTGGTAAAAAGGTGTCAGACCAGTTAAATCAATGGACTGGGGCCAAAGCAGGAACAAGTGTTCGTCATAGCCTCCTTAGCAGCAAAAAAAATCGTTTCTATGTACGCAATGCATTGCCTTTGTGTACTGCTTGTTGACACATATGTCCTATCAGACCTGAACCTAGTTTTTTAGCACTTACTTGCATTATCGCCTCCTGACTAGATTCTTGCTTGTGTTGTATTAACTCTCAGATGTACGTCGCTTTGGATAAAAGCGTCCGCTAAATGAAATTGTAACATTGTAACCTTGGGTGGCATGGTGGTCCAGTGGTTAGTGCTGTTGCCCCACAGCAAGAAGGTCCTGGGTTTGAACCCTGGGGTTGTTCAATCTTAGGGGTCATCCCAGGTTGTCCTCTGTGTGGAGTTTGCATGTTTTCCCTGTATCTGTGGTGGATTTTCTCTGGGTGCTCTGGTTTCCCCCACCATCAAAAGAAACATGCATGTTAGGGTTTACACTCCTGTCTGTGCCCCTGACGAAGGCAATGGTAAAAAACCTGGAGTTGGTCCCCGGGTGCAGCATGAAGGCAGCAGCCCACTGCTCCTAGCTACACATATCACAGCTAGGATGGGTTAATTTCCAGTAACTGAATTTTCCTTAAGGGGATTAATAAAGGAAACTTAACCTAATAACTTAATAACTGTAACAAACAGGCAGTATCTGTCCATGGCAGGCCAAAGCTATAAAGCAGTTCCTGAGCTGTCTGCAGCCTGAAGGCTCTGATCCATGATTCAATGTCTAACAGGCCCTGTCCTCCCTCCTGTACCAGCAGGTACAGCATTGTTGATATCTGCCAGTGCTGCCTTGACAGGAAGAAATCCACAACTGCCCTCTGAATTCTTTCAATCAGGCCCCTTGGTAAGACTATCAGTTTGTGCCAAAGGGTTGAGGCAGCCAATTTGTTGATGATCAGGACCCTTCCTCTGTAGGAAAGCTGAGGTAGCAGCCATTTCCATTTAGACAGTCTGGCACACACTCTCTTCATTCCACCTAACAGGTTCTTCCTCTGAAACTCATCTGTTCCCAGAAAAACACCCAACATTTCCATGCTCTGCCTTCCCCAACTGAGGTTTCCTGGTAACTTTGGCCTGTCCTTGTCTGCCCACTGCTGAACCTGCAGAGCTTCACTTTTTTGACAGTTCACTTTTGCTGAAGATGCCCTTTCATATATGTCTAAATTACTACCCAGGAACCCCACATCGCTCTGGTTTCTGAAAAACACAGTGTCATCAGCATAAGCTGACACCATCAGCCAGGGGCACTGAGGCAACCCTGGTAGTATAAGTCCCAACAGTCTGGATCTTAATCTATTTAGAAGAGGCTCAATAGCTAAAGAGTATAGCTGTCCAGAGATAGGACATCCCTGTCTAATGCCTCTTTGAACCTGTACTGCGACAGCTCAGCCCACCACCAACTTTCACCAAACAGAAAGCTTCCTTATACAACAACCCCAGCGGTGAAACAAAACCATCTCCAAAAAACAAAAAACAAAAAAGCTACTAAAGTGGAAAAAAGAAAACCATTGTCAAACATATCAAACGCTTTCTCCTGATCTAATGATATAATTCCAACATAAAACTGTACAATTTACAAATGTCAAATAAATCTCTCTGGAGAAAAATATCCATAATGGATCTGTCTGCTACACAATGTGACTGGTCTCTGTGGATTATTAATTCCAGAAAATGTTTAAGCCTGTTGCCAAGCACTTTCAATAGAAGTTTGTAGTCTGTACATAACAAAGTCACTGGTCTTCAGTTGCAAAAATGAACCTAATTCATGTATCTTTGTTTAAGCCTGTGACTATCTGTGCTGTTTGAGTCAGGTCAAGTAATTTTATTTGTATAGCCCAATATCAAAAATTACAAATTTGCCTCAAGAGGCTTTACAACATAGACTGTTTTCCAAATCCATGATTTATTTTTCTAAACCCTGAATGACTCTTATGACTCTCACTGTGGAATGGATGACTTGTATACTGTTGACAGAACACTGGTATATGTGCCTTGCCCACTTCCCACCTCTGACTCAGGGACTCAAAGTCCCTCATCCTTCCCCAGAACATCTCAGATTTATGACAGAAATCACTGTCCTGAAGCGGCTTAACATTAAAATGCCAGTATGAGCCGCATTTAGTGGTTGGTGAGATGCGAAAGTCTAGAGAGACTAAGTGATGGTCAGTGAAACCTACTGGGTGAATGTGACTGTTCAGTAACCTGTTGCTAAATCTATGTGATATGTATACACTATCCAGCCTGGCTGCACTCACATTCCCATCTAGCACCTTAACTCATGTACACTGCCTAACCTGGGGATGTTTGACCCTCCATACGTCTACTAAAGCTGATTCTAAAATCACCTGTGATGAAATGGTGGATGACTGTAAGTGGGGTTCCTCTCCTGTTCTGTCTAATGTAAAATTTGTAGCACAATTCCAATCTCCCTCCATCACTACACATTCACTTGGATCACACTGTTTTAAGAAAACCTTTATTTTCTAAAAGATGTCCGGCCTGTCTGAGCCCTGATTTGGAGCATATATATATGAAAAAAAAACAGAGAGATAGGGCCTGTATTTTTTCTCTGACCACTACAGCCCTACCTGTCACTATCTCTGTTGTAGAGAAGATATCAACATTAAGCCCTGGAGAAAATAGATTGGCTATACCAGCAGATAAATTAGTCCCATGAGACAGAAAATACTGGCCCTTCCACCACAAACTCCAGTCTATCTCATTCTTTGTTGCTGTTTCCTGCAACAACAAAAAAAATACTGCCTAATCTTTTCTGTGAGATCATTTCTGAAATGACTGCCCTCTTCTGTTGATCCCTCCCACCATTAATATTCAAAGAACTGACCCTCACCTTGAGCATATGAGAGAGAGCAAGCGAGAGAGAGATATATATGATATAAACAGGTAGAGGAAACAATAAGAGGAAGAGCAGCCAGTACAACACTCATCATGACCTTACTTATGTAGTCTTAACCTTTCTGAACCTTTTCGTTTATTATTCTTAAGCATCTTTCTGAGACCAGTTATGTGTTTTTCAAACATAATTTTTTTTTCATCTAACAAATCAAAACCAACTACTTTCTACAAAGTCGAAAACACTTTTAATAATTTTTCCTGTATCTGGAAAATACTCGTATACTTTCACAGATTTTCCAAAGGTCTCATCTAGGGAACCATTAACTTCCTCTAGCATGTACAGCTCTCCACTGTGTGACTGTGAGTCTGTAACAGAGATACAGTCAGTCAGTGTCATTCCCTATTTCCTCCACCTTATCCTCACCAGCAACACTCTCCATAAATGACTCACCCTTTCTCTCCTTTGCACCACAAGCCTGACTTTAGTCAGGTCCAGCTGCTGGCCATTTTCTGCTGCTTTCTCCTGGCCGGTGTTTCCTCTACTCCTTTCCTTTCTTCTGTTGTGGCACTCGGGGCAGCCAAGCTGTCATCAATTACATTCTCACTGCCTGAATAAGCTCGCTATTCGCTTTGCCTGCCTGATTATCTGCCTTCCCGCTGTATGTCTCTCCTGCCTCAGGCTTGGGGGGGGCACCCCCCTCTCGTGGAGCAGCAGCATCCGCTGGCTCCTCATCTGGTGGAGCACCGGTGTTAGGGGGACTCCTTGGCCGGTCTGGGCCCTGACTCAGGGCTCCCCTCAGCCAGGCTGTGAGGGCAAGCATTCTGTTTGTGCCCCACATCCCCACACTCAAAGCATTTCATGCTGCCTGTGCTGGTGTACACCATGTAATTTCCCTCCCCACGTTTTACTCTGAAGGAAACCTCCAGCATCTGAGACGGACAATTCAGAAACATGAACACCTGTCTCTGAAGCGATTGGACATGTTTCAGTTTATTACTCTTACAGCCTAATGCCACAGCCCTAAAACTGCTCGCCGGCTTCCCGAAACGCTGCAGCTCCCGCTCCTACGCTTCATTGGGAATGAACGAGGGAACACCGGAGACGGTGACTTGGGTAGAAGGCACAGCGACTAGGGAAACTTGCAAATAGACGCCATTCAGAGAGACAATGCCTGCCATTAACTCAGCCACAAAATGTTCTTCTTTTAGGAAAACAATCACACCTCTGTTCATACTGGAGGCATAGGACAGGTTGCCGTGTCCCACACAGTCTCCCACAGCCAGGAGAACCGCCGCCTCTACTGGAACAGATGGATCGGGCTGAACCCGCACCCCATGTCGGATAGAGAGAGAATGCATCTCCAAGGACATCATCCCTTTCACACCGAAACCCCCCCCCAAAAAACACGACAAACACAGACCACAGCAAATGTAGCTCACGACCAATAAACAAACTCAATCTGAAACCATGAGCCCTAAAGACAAAAAAAAACCTACAATAAAATGGATAAATAAAGCAAACTTACTAACAGCAGATCGCTCTCACAAAACACACTCACACCCCGACTCCCAGCATGCACAGAGAGAGGGCGAGAGAGTGAGAGAGAAAGAGCCACACACTACTTTGAGGCTTTGAATAAGAAAGCGGGACAGCAGCTCCTCCAGCACCAGAGCGCCTGTGTTAAGTGGGAGGAAAAGAGACAGAGACTATATCAAATAAAACTGCCTGTGTTTAACCATCAAACCTGGGTCCATCTCTCCAGCTCATAACCCTCCCATAGCAAGAGCCCTGTCACAGCGGTGGCCCATATGGGTGCAGAGATGGAGCCACAGGAATCTCTGCTGGGGTGAGCCCTCCACCATCTTGTTGAAATGTGGCAACAACAAACACAAGTCCTGCAGGGGCTGGCTGCCCAGCAGGCAGAAGACAGGGCTCTTTTGTGGGAGCTACTGTGCTCCCCTCCGGCTGCCCGTAGGGGTGATCTGGTGATCTTTCCCATCTTATTGGCCCCAGATCACCCTCCCCAAGACGACATCCACCAATGACCCTGAAGCCTTTCTAGTCATCTTCGAGAGCATAGCGTTGGCAAGTGGATGGCCGGAGGAGGAATGAGCTGTGCACATACTCCCCCTGCTCACCGGAGATGCGCAAGGCGCTGTGAACAGCCTACCAGCATACTCCCAGTAGAACTGCTATTCTGTCCAAGGAGCCGTCCTGAATTGGGTGGGGCTTTCACCAGGAAACTCGTATTACCAGATATTGATACCGCATCAGTCGTTGCGCAGGTTACCAAGGATTGCGATCTTAGTGAGGAACCAGGCTTAGATCTAAAAGTGTGCTACTGGAACGAACTCTACCCAAAATGCACCTGAGGTTCACCACACCAAGGACATTCCTCAAAGAGGCCCTCATGTTACACCATCCCAAAATCCCACTAAAGCCAGTCGACAGAAATGGTCTAGGGAAGAGTACAAAGAAGTCATGGAAGCCTTCTACACTGCTTCCTTCAACCCAAAAACATCGGTAATTCAAAGCACCTATGACATCTGGCGTGCATATAACCCCACAAACAGGCTAAATCTGGACACCAACAAACTTGCAAATGTCCGCCATGATATCATCAATATAAAAGACTAACCAAAATGGAGCTGCAAGCCATCCAAGCCACCGAACAAAGATCAACAAGATGAGAAAGTGAGCGCAATGAAAGAAAGCATCCTTAGAAAATATGAAATAGCCAAAGAAACCCCAATAGGCCAGAGACCACCAATTCCAAAGACAAAAAGTGATCAACACTCAAAATCAGCCATAGAAACAACAAACAAAGCCATCAACCAGATAAAAGACCAACTTCCAGAAGTGTTGTCCCTCACAGACATTAACCACCTTGTCTATGCAACTGCCTCTACCATCACTGAATCACTGGGCATCAAACAAAAGAGGAATAACAGACCAAGAAAAGATAACCAACCAAAATGGAAAAAGAAAATTGAAAGTGAAATACGCAAAATTAGGGGAGACATATCTACACTAAATGAAATTAAAAACGAGAAACCAGTCAAAGAAAAACGAAAAAGAGCATTAATCAGGAAACACAACATTAAACAGAAAGAGCGAATACTAACAGCCACTGAAAAATTGAAACAACAACTGCAAGCAAAAGCCCAACGAGTGAAAAGGTTCGATAAGAGACAAAAGTTCTTCCACCAGAACAAAACTTATGAAGAAAACACAAAGAAATTCTATAGATAACTAGGGAAAATGTCTGTTGAGGTCAAAGAACCCTCTAAAATTGATAAAGTAGAGAACTTCTGGAGCAACCTCTGGGAAAAACAAAAGAATTACAAAAAAAAAAAACGCTGAATGGATCGGCCAAATAGAAACAAAGAACATCCAAACCAACCAACAAGAATGGCCACAAATAACCCTAGAAGAAACAAAAACAGCAATACAGAAGTCCAGTAACTGGAAAGCCCCTGGTAATGACGGGATAGCGAACGTCTGAATCAAGAACTTACCATCTTTACACCAAGATCTGACAAACACCTACAATGGATGCATCAGCAACCCAGAAACCTGCCCTGAATGGCTCACAACTGGTACCACCTACCTACGTTCCAAAACAGAAGACACCAAAAACCCTAAAAACTATTGTCCCATCACATGTCTCACTACAATCTACAAGATCTTAACATCCATCATCACTGGGGGAGTTTACAAACACCTGGAAGAAAACTTACTTCCCATAGAACAAAAAGGGTGTCGAAAAGGGAGCTATGGCTGCAAAGACCAGCTTTTAATAAACAAGGCCATCACTAAGGAAGTAAAAATGAGGAAGAAAAATCTGACAACAGCCTGGATGGACTATACACTGGTGTAAATATAGGTGGTGCAGCCGGTGCAGTGGCACCAGGGCCCATCGCTAGGGGGGGCCCGTCAATATTTCTGCATGCATTGTCCTAGTCCAATGTTACGTGTCTGTTTTGAGCATGTCACGATAGCTTGTTTAGCGCGCGCAATATCATTTACCTATCTAGCCTACCTAAGTAACGTTAGAAAAATAAAATCAAGGAAGCAAGCGAGCATGAGTTACAGACATAAAAGTGGATGTAAAAAGAGGAAGGAGAGCAAGGAAAAAAAGGAAAGCTGCAATGTGTGCTGCGTGCGTGCCAAACCATGCAATAACCAGGTTTTGAGTCTGATGTGTGCTCCCCTGTTACTGTTGAATGACAAGGCCATTAGCTATATTCCAGCCTAGTTGCTTTGTTGACTTGTTTCATTGCCTTGTCGACTGATTTGATTTAGAGACCGTCTGTTTAGGTTTCCGAACTCTGTCCGTGGTGCGTCCGCTCTCCGTGGTTCTGAAGTGTAGCCTATCTTTGACGTACTGACCTTTACAATAACTAATCTGTGTAAACGTTGTCTGTTACTTTGATATTTCTATTTTATTTGTTATGTTTTATGCTGCGAAGCACTTTGTGATTGTACGTATATCTGTGAAAGGTGCTATACAAATAAATTACTAAAATTACTTACTAAACCCACCTATGGTGGTGGTGGTGTGTGGGTGTGAGCGAGTGAGGGGGGTCTACGAGGGTTGCTTACACCAGGGCCCATAATAAATATGTTACGCCAGTGAGACTATAAGAAGGCGTTCGACTCTGTACCCCATGACTGGATACTAAAATGTCTTGACATCTACAAAATATCACCAATCCTTATCCAGTTCCTAACAGCAAATATGGACCAGTGGAAAAGAACCCTTGTTCTAAAATACACAGATGGGACACTACATTCAAGGCAGATCAACATCAATAGCGGCATATTTCAAGGCGACTCTCTTTCTCCTCTCCTGTTTTGCATAGCTCTTACTCCACTATTCTCCCTCCTGAACAACACCAGCTATGGTTATACTACAGGTTCATGCACTATTAACCATCTAGTCTACATGGATGACTTGAAAACCTTTACCAAGAATGACCATGAACAAACTGGCCTTTGACCATTGTAAAAGGCTTCAGTGATGACATCAAAATGGAGTTCAGACTAGACAAATGTGCCAAAGCTACATTCACAAAAGGAAACCTTACCACCACCGAAAACATCCAAATTGACCTAGACACCACCATCCAAGACCTATAGAACAAGAAGGCACATACAAATACCTGGGAGTGAATAAAGGGAACGGAATACAACATGCCAAAATGAAGGGAAAGATCAGGAAGGAGTACTACCGAAGAATACGAATGGTAACAAAATCAGAACTCAATGCATCCAACCGAATGGAAGCCATCAACATCCTCGCTACACCAGCCGTAACTTACAGCTTCAACATCATCGATTGGAAACTAGAGGAGATCAGGAAACTAGATAGAAAAACAAGAAAAATACTCGCCTTACAGGATGCACCACCCAAAATCAGATGTGGATAGATTGTACCTCCCCAGAAACGAGGGTGGCAGGGGTCTAATCCAACTGGAAACTGCCTACAAAACAACAACAATAGGCCTAGATACTTACCTTAACATCAAAAATGACCACCTTCTCATGATTGCTAGAGAGCATGAAAAACAAAACAAAAAGTACTCCGTAGTTAACCAAGCCACAATGTTCAGAAGAGAGCTCAACCTCCCTGAAACACTGCAACCTGAAAATGAAGCGCCAACCATCCACGCCCAAAAAGTCAAACAAAAAGCAAAGTGTCACGCCCAAGAATAAATGAAACAAAAATGGGAAGGGAAACAAATGCACGGGCAATACCCAAAAATAGTAGGTGAGAAAGATGTAGACCAACATATCACCAACCAATGGCTCAAAACAGCTGGGCTGAAATCCGAAACAGAGGGCTTTATCATCGCTGCCCGAGACCAGGCCATCAAGACCAATTACTACTGGAGCAAAATCCTCAAAGATGGCACAGACCCAGCGTGCAGGATATGTGGTCAATTCCAGGGAACCATTAACCATATCGTGGCAGGGTGCCCCGAGTTGGCCAAAACCGAATACCTACAAAGACACAACAAGGCCGCCACATACCTGCACTGGAACATCTGCAAAGAATTCAACATCCACACAAAAGAAAAATGGTATGAGCATGAGCCCCAAACAGTAACAGAAAAAGCAGACATCACAATCTTATGGGACATGCCAATACAGACAGATTGTGAGATAAAGGCCAACAGACCAGACATCATCATCAAGAACAAAAAAGAAAAAAGCTGCCTACTCATCGACATGTTCATCCCGACTGAAAGGAACACCTCAGTAAAATCAACTGAAAAACTGTCGAAATATAAAGACCTTGGAATCGATATTGAACGAATGTGGGGAATGAAAACCACAACAATAACAGTAGTGATAGGAGCCCTGGATCTTTTAAAAAAAAAGGGATGGAGAAATACACCCAACGGATCCCGGGTAACATCAGAATAAAAGAACTACAGAAGATCACATTACTTGGAACATCTCATGTCCTAAGAAAGGCACTATCCATCAAATAGACTTCTACCTCATTCTAACCCTAGGCCCAAGGAATGGGCCCAGTTATTATGTTGTATTATGGCATGAAGTTGAAGGAAATTTGTAAAAAAAATAATAATGATAATAATATTAATAATAATAATACAGGAAGGAAAAGAGGTGCATGCTCGTCGACATGGCAACAACATCCTAAAAAAAAACCCCACCTCAGTAAAAGTCACAGAGAAGCTGACTAAGTACAAAGACCTGGAGATTGAAATCAACAGGATGTGGGGTATGAAGACCAAAACACCAGCGGTCATCGGAGCTCTAGGACTCATGAAGAAGGGAATCGAAAAGTTCACCAACCGTATCCCAGGCAACATCAACATCCATGCAGTCCAGAAGATCACCCTACTCAGAACAGCTCACATATTACGACGAGTACTGTCAATCAAGTGATATCTGCCCTATAGTGCCTCAGGTCCATAATTTGGACCAGGCTCTACAGGATGTAAAACAGGAAACATGAAAGAAATAATAATAATAATAATAATAACTTTGTGCACAATATTAGGGCGTTAGCATTTTTCAGGAGTTAGGGTTAGGTGTGAATGTGTGTGTGTGTGTGTGTGTGTGTGTGTGTGTGTGTGTGTGTGTGTGTGTGTGTGTGTGTGTGTGTGTGTGTGTGTGTGTGTGTGTGGGCCCTACGATGGTCTGGTGGCCTGTCCAGGATGTATCCCCGCCTGCTGCCCAACGACTGCTGGGATAGGCTCCAGCATCCCCACGACCCTGAGAGCAGGATAAGTGGTTTGAATAATGGATGGATGGATACATAGGCTATGTGGTTCTAATGTTGTATACTGTATACCAATATAGTCTGCCCACATCATGCTTATTTAGTACATCTATCATGCCTGCCCAAATAATTTTGGGAACACTTTTTATGTTAATTTCCAGGCTGGGCCCATTGTGTCCACGGTGGAGCAGAACAGAGAGAGAGAGCATGTGAGATGTGAGGACAGAGAAGGGGATGGAGGAGAGGATAGGAGGCATGTCAAAGGAAAAGAGCAAGGAGAGGAGTGGGTGCATGAAAGAGGAGAGGCGCAAGAAGTGGAGAGAGGAGTACAGAGCAGACCTGAGAGTACAGTTGAGAGACAAGAGCAGAGTGGAGTAAAGAGGGTATGAGACAGATGAGGAGAAAGAACATGAGATGGAAACAGGAGAGAAAGAGACTGAGGCACCAATCGATTATTACATTGATCCCAATAGTCAAAGCCTTAGGTTGTTTTTTGTATATCACCCTAAACAAAATGCAAATAACCCAGTAGTACAGAAAGTCCTCTGGTGTAAAGGCGGCACAAATAGAAGCTGGCTAACCTACTGCCAAGAATGTCACACATTGCATTGCTCTGTCTGCATGGCATTTGGCAAGTCAACTAACAGCTCTCCTTTCATAAGCTGCAAAGGAGAATGGCTCACAGGACATGTGCTGAGGCCTACTTTTTGAATGCTTCTGAATCTGATATTAAAATCAAGTTGTGTTCACAGAGGGAGAAAAGCAAGAAGAAACATCAGGTTCTAGAGCGTGTGGTGGATGTTGGGAAAGTGATTGGCAAAACAGGCCTCAGTTATAGGTCAAGGAATGATGCTGCATACATGTTTGAAGAAAGGAATGTTGATCATGGCAACTGGAAGACATCACAAAGGCTGGGATGTTCTCTGTACAAACTGACACCACCCAGGTCATCACTTCCCAGGACCGGTGTTCTGTGTTCTGAGATATGTGACAGACACAGTTCATGAGGGGCTTGTCACTTTTGTGAAGTGCAGAGAATCAACAGGTCAATATTTTGTCAATATACTTTCAGAGGTTGTTGACACCCTGAAATTGGATTTAAGCAAATGCATTAGGCATGCCACAGATGGTACATCCGATACGCAAGGCCACTACAAAGGCTTTTCCGCTCTCATGTCAAGAGTCTCCAAATCAAGTGCATGTATGGCGCAATGCCCATGTGCTTAACCTTGTCCTTGCTGACACAACACAATCATCATTGAAAGCGGATCACTATTTGCATTACTGAATGACATTGCTGTTTTTCTTCGTGAGTCATACAAAAGGATGAGTGTGTGATAGAGTGAGAGCTAGGACCACTGACACAGATGCCTCTTTCCAATTGGACAGACAGTGGTGGGCTAAGGATGTTGCTTTGAGGAAAAGGTTTGGATCTTTTGGGCATCCAGATAATTGTCTCTATGTGGGTATCATTCCCACACTTACAGTAAACAAGACCAGGTGACCATAAAAACAACCAGTCGGATTAGTGCACATGGGCTTATTGAGGCTTTGTTGAGGTATGAGACCGTATTAACAGCACAGATCTTCCTCATGGTATTTTAACAGACATCACCAGTGTCCAAGTATCTGCAAACAGAGGGGATGGACATTCTGTCTGCCCACAGAATAGAAGCATGTCAAGAGACTTTGTCTCCATCAAGGCAGCAGCGGACAGATTTGTCCAGTGGGCAAATGAGAAATTGCAAGAGCAATATAAAGAAATGGAATTGGAAGTGGAAGACACACTGCAACCAAAGATGAGGAAGAAGAAGCTGATCAAGCCTAGGATGGCTCATGTTGAGATTGTCACAAGTCCAGAGAAGACTTTCGAGATCACTGTGCATAATCCTCTCATGAACACAGACATAAAGACAATGCACATCAGGTTTTTGAGTCATAGCACACTCTATTCTGACCTGGGTCTTCTGGACCCCAAGCACTTCTCCCAAGTGAAGTCTTCCCCACTTCCACAGTCAGCCTTTCAAGAGCTCAACAAGTGTCTGTAGAAATTTAACACAAATGCAACTGCAGAATATTTTCAATGTGAATTAAGCCATTTTGCTCTACAGTGGGAAAGACTGAAAATGTCACCATTACCATGAGTGTGAGACTAGAACAGTGGGGGATAAGAATGAAGAGGAGAAAGAGGTTGAAATCCGCTGTAAAACTGTTTCTCCTGCAATGAGAGCCCACAGTGTTGCTACCAAATTCTCAGGTGGTACAATGTGCTGACAGATGCCTACCACCTCTTTGGTCTAGCATACAAATTTCTGTTTACCCTGTCTATCACTCAGGTTGCCTGTGAACGTGCATTTTCAACACTCATTAAGTTAATTAAAAACAGGATCAGAATCAAACTCTCACAAGATCATTTGGAGGCTTTAACACTTATGGCAACAGAGAGAGACATCCCAGCTCACTCTGGACGCTGATGTGATCATTGAAAAAGTTGTAGAGACAAGTGATTTTTGAAAGGTTCTACTGTAGGCATTGGAAGTCGGGTCAGGCCTTTTTGGCTTGCTAATCAAAAAGCAACAAATAAACAATAAAAACAAAACAAAGCTGTTTGTTTCATTTTCGTTAATTATATTCTGTTCTGTTGAAAAATTATAAACATTTGCTTATTTTTTTTCTTGGTTTGTTTGAAAATACATAAAATACCTTAGTACCTGAGTAAAATACACTAGGGAAGTGGGAAGTCGGCGGCGCAAATTAACGTTTGCAGCAGCCTCACCCAGTACCGGTGGGGGAAGATGGCAGCATGAATTTACGTTTGCGGCGGGCTCACCCAGTACTGTCCATGCAGTGTATTTTTCCACGTCTGTCCATGTCTTCATTTGATGGCTGGGAGAGCTGGCACTGGATCGGCTGGGAGAGCTTGGTTTGCTGCATCCTGTGGGCCCAGGGACCAAGGCCCTGCCCTGAGCTGTGCCCAAGGGGCAAGCACTGGGGGTGGTCTGACGGGTCGTGGTAGCAAGGCAGGCTAAGCTAACTGGTAGCCCATGCAGACCAGCAGTTCCAATAACACTGAGGGCGGTCTGGTGGCGGCCTCGCCTAGCATTGACTGTGTTTTTGGTGTCATCGTGTGGAGTGCGGGGAGGTGTGTCGAAGGCGTCTGCTGGGAGAGCTGGCATTGGATCAGCTAGGGGAGCCTGGTCTGCTGCGTCTGGTGGGCCCAGGGACCACGGCCCTGCCTGGAGCTGCGCCTGAGGAGGAAACGCCGAGGGTGGTCTGACAGGACGCGGAAGCGGGGCAGGCTAGGCTGGTTGCTGGCCCATGCGGACCGGCAGTCATCCTGACATTCGTTCTCTCGGACAGTGATTTTTTTTTCTTTTGCAGTTTGATATTTGTGTTCTTGTAGTTTTTAGATATGTGTTTTTGTTTTTGTGTTACACTGCTGCGGGCTGGGGGGAAACAATATTGTGTTTCATTTTATGTACACAAGTACATGAAATGAAATGACAAAGTGTTCCTGATTCCTGATTAATTCATATGTAGGCAATGTTATGTTTTAGGACATATTTTCATATGTGTTCAGTAAGCAAGAATTAGTAAGAATATAAGATTTGTGCTTTTTTTAAATTTCTATTAAAAATAATAAAATAAGTAACTAACAGTTTCTGGAGTGTTATTTACCTTAAAACTTGATACAAAATGTGATTAACATTTGCATATTTTTTGTGTAGGTTAGGGTTGCAATAAATACATATGTTGTTACATTAACGCCTCCCCCAACTGTAAGTGACTGTCGTATAAACTGTACATATGTAATCAATCCCTCACCGACCTGACCTGAGCAAACACCCCCCCACCCCCCACCCCCCGGCCAGTCTCAGTGGATAAATCCAAGGCTGAATTTCTTTCCCAGTACACCCCTGCTATACACTAATGAAGTTAACTTGTTAACTAAGGTTCAGGAGCAGGGCCACACCTAAACCACTCCTCTAATCACCTGGTAAGCCTACTTATAGCTGGTCAACCCATCTAGCACTGTTTGTCTCTCTATGTGCCTGCACTCAATTGCATTAATTCAAAACAGACTAACGCTACCTCAGAATTTAAAAGAAAAACCAACTCACCATGGATTCCAAACTGCAACTCAATCCATCTGATCCAGGCGATGATCTAATCAACAGCGATTCTCCTCCAGCATGTTATTCTCACATCAGTCGGATCATAGCCAACCTTCTCACCAAAGCTGCTTGAGCTCTACGATACACATTCCTTGGCCTCGCGAACACCCCCATGCAAGTCCACCTAACAAGATCTCTCCAATTCTGACTCGATCCCAGGCTTTATCTCCTCTGTCCACAAGGCCCAGGGCCTGTGGTCACAACAGACATAAACGCAGAAGACAGTGGACCCTCTAGAAGCCATCCCAAACTGGATTCTATGAATTATGCAATCATCAGCATCTTGGCATACACAGTATAAATAGGTTACTGTGTTTCCTTCTCCGTTTGTCTCGTAAAAAACGTACATCTGTACTTGAGTAGTTCATTGTATAAATTGAACTGTGGCAAATGTAAAAGCCCTGAAAAGGGGAGTATTTGTATGAAAGAAGCATGGACACAAACTTTCCTCAGGTCGAGTATTTAATAACTGAATCCTCAAGATAACCACATACAATTAATACATATGCTGTGCTAATACAACCCAGCCACTGAGGCTGCACAAGCCAGTGCATTCTTAGTGCCAGTCCCGAGCCCAGATAAATGAGGAGGGTTACATCAGGAAGGGCATCCGGCGTAAAATCTCTGCCAAATCAAATATGTGGATCATAAATCAGATTTCCATACCAGATCGGTCAAGGCCCGGGTTACCAACGACCGCCACCAGTACTGTTGGCCAGCAGGTTGCCGGTGGAAACTATGCTACTGCTGGGTAAAGGAGGAGAGGGGGTAGGCATGTCCAGATGCAGGGTGGAGGAGGAAGGGCAGGAGTGTGGAGGTCAGAGTTGGAACTTTGAATGTTGGCACTATGACTGGTAAAGGGAGAGAGCTGGCTGATATGATGGAGAGAATAAAGGTAGGCATACTGTGTGTGCAAGAGACCAGGTGGAAGGGGAGTAAGGTCAGGCGCATCGGAGGTGGGCTCACACTCTTCTAACATGGTGTGAATGGGAGGAGAAATTGGGTAAGGGTAATTAGTTTAGTTTAAACCTTTATTTGTTTTAAATATATGTGGGAGGAGGAGAGTGAGTCTGACAAATGTGAAAACGAAAGTGACGTATAGTGTTTAAGAGGGGAAGAAGTGAGAAGACCAGCTGCGGAGAAAGTGTGTGTGTGTGTGTGTGTGGGGGGGGGGGGTATGAATGAGATGGATGTAGGGAGGATATGGAGAAATCTGAGAGTAAAGAGGAACAGTGTTGAATGTGAGAATTTTTTTTATTTTTTTATTAAGGCACAATAGGGTGTTCAATAATGTAATAATTAGTAAGTTTGATGTGAATGTGAAGAAAGAATGTGATGTGTGTGGTGTGGGAGAGGAAACATTTATACAAGAGTTTGTTGAATGTTGTGAACTGGAGGGATACATGTTGTAAATGAAGGAACTGAGTAGATGTTGGAGAAGGTGGGTTTGTTGACAGAATGGAATGGAGAGAATTGTGGTTGTTTGGGGTTACTGGCAAAGTGAATGGATGTAATGTTATTAAATTGTGTTTTAAACCATGCAAGGTTTGCTGTAAAGCTAAGGAGGAATATAGCCCATGATGAAAAGAGGAACGCTGAGGTGTGGAATATTTGTGGAATATTTTTAGGAGTATAATGGAAAGAGATGTTAATATGTTGCATGGTTATGTTAGAGAAGAAGAGTTTGTTGGTGGATTTGTAGAGGGGAGCACTTCTGTTGTGACTGGGGAAGGAGGGAGGGTAATGTTGGATTTTGGTTAAACAGTATACTGCATGTGGTATATGTGTATTTTTTTGTTTGATTTCTTTGATTTGGTGAGGGTCTGTAGACTGGAAGCCATGCCAAGGCCTACAGGTTACCTCACTATTTTCTGTTTTGTCTACCTGTGTTGTAATCTTTGACTCTTGTCCTCTTTGATTCTGCAGAGTTAGATGGGTTTGTGAAATGTTTTATTTCCCTATTGGTTTGGTATATGTGTGTTGTATTTTGAATGTTGTTTATAGAATAAAAGAGAAAAAAAACCCCAGCAAAATCGCCATCGGTGGATTAGCAAGGAGGAAGTGAGGGCAGCTATGAAGAGGATGAAGAGTGGAAAGGCAGTTGGTCCTGATGACATATCTGTGGAGGCATGGAGGTGTTTAGGAGAGATGGCAGTGGAGTTTTTAACTAGATTGTTTAAAACAATCTTGGAAACTAAGAAGATGCCTGAGGAGTGGAGAAGAAGGCCTTTGCACACCAAGTCCGTATTTTTCATATGCACGTTTTTAATCCGTCATCCGATAAAAATCGTTACGCTGTAATGGAATATATTGGGCACAATTCACCATAACTGGTGGACATGGGCCCTTTAAGAAAGGGTTTCCGGGCTGAGAGGGTGGAGTGAGGAGTAGGGGTTGGGGCAGCGCCATGTTGTTTTTGAGGATGGTGATTTTGTACGGATGAATGTTCGTGTAGTCAAAGACAGAAATAGTCCGTCTCTACTTTCCTGCAGTTTCCACATTCCCCGGCGTTTGTCTGCTGGACGTTTCCAGAGACAAATCTTTATGAACATGATGACTAATGCGGTTTCTCTCAAGCTGCTGGCGTTCTGAGAGTCATCAGCTTCGGCTTGGTTCAGCCAGACAGAAGCGCAGTTTGCATGGCGGGAAATCACCGCGGACACCACAAAATACTATTATGTGGTGCCGGCTCTCGGCAGTTCAACAGCAACCAGAGTGGTGAGCCTCCTCAAAAATCCTCCGCAGCAGGATAAATATGAGTAACTCAAGGCTCACCTGTTGAAAACGTTTGAACTTTCTGACGCTGAGCAGGCCAGCCGGCTTTTCTCTTTACAAGGCCTCGGTGACAGTAAGCCCTCTGAACTTATGAACAGGATGCTGGATCTCCTGGGAGAGCACAAGCCCAACTTCTTCTTTATCTAACTGTTTCTGCGACAGCTGCCTTCTCAGGTACGGGCTGCTTTAGCTAACACCGCCACTGACTGTCGTGCTCTGGCCGAGGAGGCTGATCAAATTTTCCTGGCTGGTCAACAGCACTGCGCGGCTGCATTTTTTCCTGCCCAGAAATTTTCATCACTGCCTGGAGACACAACAGTCACCGCCGCCGCAGCAGCTCCTCAGCAGCGGCAGGATCATGGCTAGTGTTTTTGCCATGCAAAGTTTGGACTCAAAGCCAAGCGCGGCGGGAAACACCAGGGCCGGCGCTCAGCAGTGGCCATGTGTGTCGGCCAAACCGGCAGACTGCTTTTCATCAAAGACTCCATTGCTGGACGGCGGTTCCTGTGTGACACAGGTGCGCAGAGGAGCGTCCTGCCCACATCGAGAGTAGACATCCTGTCCTGCGGATATGCCCCCCCCACGGAGGCCGCTAACGGCAGCCCCATCCGCACTTATCGCACTAGGTACATGGAGCTGTGTTTCGCAGGACTGTTGTTCGGTTGGGACTTTGTCATGTTGAAAGTGGCCATCCCCCTCCTTGGCACGGATTTCCTGTGTGCCTACGGGCTGCTGGTGGATGTCAAAAACTGCCGCTTGATCGACGCTGTCACTGTCTGCTCGTATGTGTGTACTCTCAGCAAAGCAGACTCCATCAGACTGTCTAGCATGCTCTCCGCCGCAGACAATTTTCTCTGGCTTCTTGCGGAGTTTCCAGTCCTCACGCAGCCCACCTTCTCATCTTCCAATGCCAAGCACGGAGTGGAGCACCACATCGCCACCACTGGGCCACCAGTTTATGCTCGGGCTCGGCGCCTCGACCCGGCCAAGCTCACTGCCGCCAGGGAGAAGTTCGAGAATATGGAGCGTCTCGGCATCATTCGCCGCTCCAACAGCCCGTGGGCTTCACCCCTCCACATCGTCTCGAAGTCTGGCGGCAGGTGGCGCCCATGCGGTGATTACCATCGACTCAATGATACAACGAAAAAGTCATCTTTTCCAAAGTGGACCTCGTCCGTGGATACCATCAGGTGCCCGTCCACCCACTGGATGTCCCAAAAATAGTGGTGATAACCCCATTTGGACTGTCAAGTTCCTGCACATGACGTTCGGCCTCAAGAATGCCGCGCAGACATTCCAGCACCTCATGGATTTGGTGCTTCGGGACCTGCCTTTTTTTTCATCTATCTAGACGACATCCTCATCGCCTGCACCTCCAAAGCGGAACACCTGTCCCACCTCCGGGGCGCTTTTCAAGCAGCTCAGCCAGCACGGGCTGATCGTCAATCCAGCCAAGTGCCAGTTTGGGCTGACAACCATCGACTTCCTCGGACACCGAGTCACCAAAGACGGGGCGGTACCCCTCTCGTCAAAGGTGGATGCCATCGTGACGTTACCGTGACTGCTCACAATCAAGTCCCTATAGGATTTCCTCAGCATGGTGAACTTTTACCACCACTTTATCCCCCGAGCTGCTCAACTCATGCGACCCCTGTTTGAGGCCCTGAAAGGCAAGGCCACCAAACACACTGTGGACTGGTCTGCGGAGAGGGACAAGGCGTTTGTGGACACTAAGACTGTTGTGGCTGATGCAACAATGCTGGCGCACCCATCACCCAAGGCTCAGATCGCCATTACTACAGACGCTTTGGACTACGCAGTCGGGGCGGTGCATGAGTAGTGGATGAACGGTGCTTTACAGCCGCTGGCTTTCTTCAACCAACAGTTACGCCCTAGCGAACGGAAGTATAGCACCTTCGATCGGGAGCTCCTCGCTCTCTACCTTGCCATTCGACACTTCCATTCCCTATATGAGACACGCCAGTTCATGGCATTTGTGAACCACAAACCACTGACGTTCGCCATGGCTAAGGTGGCTGAGCCGTGGTCCGCCCGCCAGCAACGGCAGCTCTCCTACATCTCGGAGTTCACCATGGACGTACAGCATGTTGCTGGTAAAACCAACTTCATTGCTGACTGCCTCTCCCAGGCCATTGCAGGGGCTGTCCACTTGGGTCTTGACTATACCCACATGGCGGCTGACCAGGCCGCTGACCCGGATGAGCAGGCTTTCAGGACGGCTGTCACAGGGCTGCAGTTAGAGGACGTGGCTTTCGACAACGCTGGCACCATGCTCCTGTGCGACGTCTCCATGGATCGGTCCCAGCCCGTTATTCCAACTGGCTGAAGGCGGTGTGTTTTTGACGCTGTCTATGGCCTCTCCCACCCTGGCAAAAAGCCATCCCAAAGACTAGTGGCAGCCAAGTTCATCTGGCATGGACTCAAAAAAGACATGAGACTGGGCTGACACCTGTGTGGAGTGTCAACGCTCTAAACTGCACTGCCACACAAGAGCCCCTGCGGCACAGTTCCCGGTGCCCGAAAGGAGGTTCGACCATGTAAACGTGGACCTAGTGGGCCCCCTGCCCCCCTCCCACGGTTTTACTTACCTCCTAACCATGGTGGACAGGGCCACTTGATGGCCAGAAGCCGTCCCACTTTCATCGACGACGTCCACCAATGTAGCCCGGGTGTTCATCGGGACCTGGGTCGCCCGGTTTGGCACCTATCTGACCTCTCCTCGGACCGGGGCTCACAGTTTGCATCTGAGCTCTGGAACACAGTCGCAGAGAGCATAGGGGTGAAGCGCCACCGCACCGCTGCGTACCACCCGCAGGCCAATGGGTTGTGCAAGCAGTGTCATCGCTCTATGAAGTCCGCTGTTCAGGCCAGCCTCAAGGATAGCAGCTGGGTCGACAGGCTCCCATGGACTATGCTGGACCTCAGGACCACCCCTAAGGAGGACCTCCAGTCCTCATCCGCTGAACTGGTTTACGGACAGCCACTGCGGGTCCCAGGGAATTTCATCCCCAACACCACAGCCCATCAACAGACCATGCTCCTGGATGCCAGAACTTTCGCACTGGTCCCCACTTTGCAACTTGGCCTCACACAGTCTCACATCCCCACAAGTCTGCAGACGGTAGAATATGTATTCATCCACCATGACGCCCACCGTGGACCCCTGCAGCCTCCCTACGATGAGTCGTCCCACGTCCTGGAGACCGGAAACAAGCACTTTGTTGTGGAAGTCGGCAACAAGCCAGAGCGCATTTCAGTAGATCACCTCAAACCGGCTCACCTGGACTTGGACCGACCTGTTGGACTTGCCCAGCCCCCAAGGTGGGGGCGCCCTCCTACCCTGCCCCCACCCCCCAACAAGGCCCCTAAGGTTCCTCCACCACCTGCCCGGCCCCCATGCCGCCACAGGGTTCTTAAGGCCCTCCTGTAGGCACCCCAGCCTCCGCATCTGTTCAGCGAAGCCCTTGCGGCCGGGCCAGCTGCTCCCCTCCACGTTGACTTTTTTTTATTATGGTGAATTCTGGGGGGATGTATGTAGCAGAATATATGGGCACAATTCATCATAACTGGTAGACACGGGCCCTTTAAGAAAGGGTTTCCGGGTTGAGAGGGTGGAGCAAGGAGTAGGGGTTGGGGCGCTGCCTTGTTGTTGCTGAGGATGGTGATTTTGTACGGTTGAATACATGATACATGCGTTCGTGTAGTCAAAGAGAGAAATTGTCCGTCTACTTTCCTGCAATTTCCACAACGCACAGAAACCTTGCACACTGAGTCCGACGTGTGTTATTCTATTCTATGTGTTATTATTCTATTCATTGATATGAGACAAAATGGAGTCGTCAAGCAGTGAGGATGATTTTGTGGTCCTCTCACTTCTCGAAAGAAAAAGAAAATATTGGGTCCATCCAATCCTGAGAAGACGTCAAGAGCAGGGAGAGTTTCGCCTGCTAATAAAGGAGCTGCGGAATTATCCCGATCGTTTCCAGATGTAGTTCAGGATGTCGGTGGTCCAGTTTAACATGCTGCTAGCAATACTCGAACCACACATTAAAAAGAAGACCAACAATTTCCTTAATCCAATTGATGCTGAACAGCGGCTGGCAGTATTTCTAAGGTAGGTGCATGCACGCACACGCACACACACACACACACACACACACACACGTCTGTTCGTTCATCAAGTCATTTGCTATAAAAAATTTTGTATAATTTTAGATATCTCAGTCCTAGGGACTCATTTACCACCATTGCCAGCAGTTTCAGTTTGGCAATAACAGCGTGGGGAAGATTGTGAGAGAAACCTGTGACCAAATCTGGCTGCAACTCAAGGACAAATGCATGCCAGCTCCAACAGAGGAGATTTGGAAATGCACGGCAAGGAGGTTCAATGAGAGATGGAACTTTCCTAATTGCCTTGGAGCTCTGGATGGGAAGCATTTCAGAATCGAGGCCCCTGCAAACACAGGTTCCCTTTTTTTTTTTTAATTATAAAGGCACCTTTTCCACTGTCCTCCTCACCTTAGTGCATGCGGATTACCGTTTGCAGATTCTGCACTAGGACGGGCCCTCCAGCGTGGCACACTGAATGTTTCACCCCCACTGGAGCTCCTGTTTGCACCTGAATTGGGGAAGGTCAATCACGTTATTGTGACAGATGAGGCCTTTCCCATGAAGCCATACCTTCTCTGACCTGACCCTGGAAAGCATCTTGAAGAGGACAAGCGCATCTTCAACCTCCGCCTGTCAAGAGCGCGTCGCATATCAGAAAATGCATTCGGCATTCTGACTCAACGTTTTAGGGTTTAAAAAAGGCGAGCCCTGGTGAACCCTGATCTGGCAGACAGCATCATCAAAGCAACCTGCATATTATGCAAATACCTGCGCCATGAAGTAGAGGGACCAGCCGGCCAGCATGACAGTTTTGACGATGCTCACGGCAGCGCGTCTACAGGAGATCCAGAAGCCAAGGGACAGCCAGGCCTATGCAGAGGCTCTGCGCATTCGAGACACATTTAAGCAGTATTTTGTCTCACCTGCTGGCCAGCTACCATGGCAGTACGACCGTGTGCATGGTGGACTCATAGGTTAGAGATACAGCAATGCAACCACAGAAGATAGAAGATGTCAGGTATTTTAAATTTGTTTGACTGTTGCTCATAGGTTCAATACTGTACAGTTAAATACATTGGCTGTTAATATTACATTTTGTAAACACAACACTGACCAAATATTGTTATACACTCAGTTTACACATTATTTTTGCTATTGCTATTATTGTTATAGTTTGTAAATACAACACTGAACCAAGAATTGTTATATACTCACAGTTTACACATTATTTTTACCATAATTATTGTTATATTTTGTAAATACCACACAGAACCGGATAGTTACACAAACTAGTTCCGTTTATTTTGCATTCATAACTACAAAAGAACCTGCTGCTCAGAAGAGCAGAACCTGAAGCAATGCAGAGAGAAAGAGTGCTATATTAAAAATCAATAATAATAAACTGTTAACTGACTAATAATAAATTAGTAATTACAATTGTATTGAAATTTGGCTACCTAGCATTTAAATGATTGGGAAAAAAATTATTAAAACATTGTAACATGTAAAAAATACCAAAGATAAATACGAAAAATACGGACTCACAAGTGTGCACATTTCCCTCTGGACAAATTTCACACTTGGAATTTTAAAATCACGGTAGGTCGGATCATGACAAAACTGCTGATGGAAGATCCCTGCCCCCCCCCCCCCAAAAAAAAGGCAGCTTCATGAACTAACTGCTGCATCTTGATCTTTACATAGGACAGTTTCTCTGGGGTGAGTCTCCTGATGCTGGGGGCCAAGCTGGAGAGAAAGGTTGACAAATCATTGTCTGCTTTTCCTGCCAGGCCTGACGCTGCTGTCACTCTGCCTCTCGCTCCTTCGCTCTCATTTCATCCCTTGCTTCTCTCCATTGGAGGTACCTCGCTAAGCTGTCTCCACTACTGAGTTCACTACTGTCTCATCTTTTGTACATCCTCTGTTTTGTGATCAGTACCTACCATCCTCAATTCCAAGCTGTTCTGCAATCACCTGCCACAAGCTGTCTTTAAATTCCGCATCTCTATAGTCTTTGCTTTCTTTGTCATAAAGTGTTTTGTGCTGGGAGACAAAGTGAATAAGTTTCTCAGATGCCATTTTGGATGACAATGTTTGCATGTACGGTGGCTCTGAGTGGTCAAACAACTCGCTAAAGGCTTTTGACGGATGCGGGGGAAAAAAAACGCAGAAAATCGAACCTGTTCTGAATAAGGGACGAAACTCTCAGAGTCGGTGTGTAAATGTGATTGACACAATGTGACGTCATATTTGTTTTTAAACGTGCGACAATTTTGGACGAAAAACACGGACTTGGTGTGCAAAGGCCTTAAGAGTACATCTGGCACCATCTTACAGTGCTGTGGTCGCAGCTATTCCCCAATCCTCTGAATAGTACACATGGTCATTGTAAATCTAGTTTATGGCCATGCCCATATTTGCATATGAAACTGATCGTTGGTTTTGGTCGTTATGTAACTGTATTGCAGAGGTGGAAAAACCCGGTCCAGAAAATAAAAACTCTAGCTGTGTCTTTACTCCACCCATGTACTAAACCATCCGATTGCACTGACTAGTTCCCCAAATTAGCTGGTTTAATACATGGATGGAGTAAAGACATGGTTAGGGTTTTTACTTTCTGGACCGGGTTTTTCCACCTCTGCTGTATTGTTTATAAGGGTGGGGATACCTGCAGTCAGTTTAGACTGAAGAGGTCACGTCGATGAGTGATGAAACGTATTTGTCAATAAACATTGTCAAAAACAAAGGTCAGAAGGCGTTACATTGTGTCTTTGTAAATATAGAGAAAGCTGAGAGAGGAGGTGTGGTATTGTATGAGGAGGTTGGGAGTGGAAGAGAAGTATGTAGGAGTGGTGCAGGATATGTATGAGGGAAGTGTGACAGTGGTGAGGTGTGTGGCTGGAATGACAGATGGGTTCAAGGTGGAGGTGGGATTACATCAAGGATCGGCTCTGAGCCCTCTCTTGTTGGCAATGGTGATGGACGAGATCAGGCAGGAGTCTCTGTGGACTATGATGTTCACGGATGACATTGTGATCGATAGTGAGAGTAGGGTGCAGGTGGAGGGGAGCCTGGAGAGGTGGAGGTATGCACTGGACAGAAGAGGAAGGAAAGTCAGTAGGAGCAAGATGGAATACATATGTGTGAATGACAGGAAGGACAGTGGCATGGTGAGGATGCAAGGAGTAGAGGTGACGAAGGTGTATGAGTTTAAATACTTGGGGTCAACTGTTCAAAGTAACGGAGAGTGTGGAAGAGAGGTGAAGAAGACAGTGCAGACAGGGTGGAGTTGGTGGAGAGGAGGGTCAGGATTGATTTGTGACAGAAGGGTACCAGCAAGAGTTAAAGGGAAGGTTTACAAGACGGTAGTGAGACCAGCTATATTGGATGGTTTGGAGACAGTTGCACTGACGAAAAGACAGGAGGCGGAGCTGGAGGTGGCAGAGTTGAAGATGATGGGATTTTAATTGAGAGTGATGAAGAAGGACAGGATTAGGAACGAGTATATTAGAGGGACAGCCCAGGATGGACGGTTTGGAGAAAAAGCAAGAGAGGCAAAACTGAGATAATTTGGACATGTGTGGAGGAGAGATGCTGGGTATATTGGGAGAAGGATGCTGAAGATGGAGCTGCCAGACAAGAGGAAAAGAGGAAGGCCAAAGAGGAGGTTTATGGATGTGGTGAGGGAGGACACACAGGTGGGTGGTGTGACAGAGGAAGATGCAGAGGACAGGAAGAGACGAAAACGGATGATCTCCTATGGTGACCCCTAACAGGAGCAGCTAAAAATAGTAGTACAGAGAGACAGTTTACATCGGAGATATGTAAGTGAGATATCTTGACGAGAGGTGGCTATTTACAAGGTGTTATGTTGACATTGTAAGTTCAATTATTGCACTATGCTGTTAGGTGTTCATGGGAGATATAGCCTTTATGAAAAACTGTTCCCATGCCTGGTGGTGTTATACAAGACACTACACCTCATTATATATTTATAGTATACATTATCTATAGTATCTACCAGAGGTGGAAAAACCCCGTCCAGAAAGTAAAAACCCTAACTGTGTCTTTACTCCACCCATGTACTAAACCATCAGATTGCACTGACTAGTTTCCCAAATTAGCTGGTTTAATACATGGATGGAGTAAAGACATGGTTAGGGTTTTTACTTTCTGGACCGGGTTTTTCCACCTCTGGTATCTACAGTATATAAGAGGCACTTACAGTATCTGTAGTATAGGCACTCAGTCTGGACTTGTCCTTCTTATGGAAGTCCTTTACACTCGTATGCCAGTGTACCACAATCAGCTAACTTCTTGTTTTATTTTTACACAACTCATCTGTTTCTATTTCTTCCTCTAACATGTCGTGTTGACATTAAACCTAAGCGAGGCACAGCTTCAGCCTCTTCTAAGATGGTGACATTTACAGGATTATAAAACATTACACAACTTGATGTATCAGCCAAACAATCTCATTTGTCAGTGACACACTCCAAATGAACTCCTGGTAGAAAATAAATGCAGGGCAGAAAATAATGCAAGGCTAATGTGTGTGCGTGTATATGTGTGTGTGTGCACACATGTGCACGTTCAGGTGGTAGCATTAAAAATGTGCATGTAAATAAATATTTGCTGTTGGATTGGAAAACAACACCTTCGTCTGTTGATCCAAGAAAGCAGGGGCCTTAAAACCTTCTAGCCAGGGGCAATAAATCAAGTTAAGCCTGTGTTGTTTATGGAGGTTCAGAAAATCAGAAGGGAGCTTATTATTTTCAGGCAAGGCCTCTGTGGTTCATTGGCCTGACAGTCAAAGGTTTAAACAAATTCAGTTAAACTCAGCATGGCCATTTATGAGTATTAATGTATTAATGTATCATATTTGAGTAAAAATATTGTTATTATAGGATTAGACCATGTCCTACAGTTTAATTTGTTCCATCTATTTTCAGGATGACCTATTTACTATGGGGCTCTGGTCATGTTGGTGGAGGTGTCCCACGTTGCCCTGGATAGCTTTTAGGTTAAAGCGTTAAGTGCAAATTGTTGATCGTAAAAGGATTGTCAGTTCGTTTATGGAACAATGTCACAGGATGAATCAGAGGACAATGACGTTGTTGCTTTCCGTCTCCTGTTCACAGCAATGAAGAATTATGACAAAAGAACTGATGGTTACTTGCCTACTAAATAACAATAGAGACGCCCCAGGAAGTTACATCAGTTCATCTGGACAAATTTATTGAGAGAAATGTTTCATCACTCATCTAAGGGACCTCTTCAGTCTCAACTGACTGCAGCTGTCCCCACCCTTATAAACAATACAGTGGCATAACGACCAAAACCAACGACCAGTTTCATGTGCAAATATGGGTGTGACCATTAACTAGAGTTTCAATGGCCATGTGTACTATTCACAGAGGATTTGGGAATATTTGCACTCACAGCATTGTAAGATGGTGACAGATGTACTCTTAGCCTCTGCCCCTGCCCCCCGATTCAGGAATGGTTGTACCCTCTTCACATAGATGGCCTCTTTGATTCCCTGTTCAAACCAGCGTTCCTCCCTATCAAGGATGTGCACATCCTCATCCTTGAAAGAGTGGCCACTGGCCTGTAGATGGGTGTAGACTGTGGAGTCCTGGCCTGACGCATTAGCTCTCCTGTGTTGTGCCATCCTCTTGGCCAACATCTGTTTAGTTTCCCCGATGTACAAGTCACGGAAATCCTCCCAGCACTTAACAGTGTACACTATGTGGTGGCCAACTATACAGAGAAATTGCAAAAAAAGTAAATGAGACGAGGATCCTTCAAAATAAGACTTTTGTTGATGTATCAACAAAGTCTGAGTCTGCAGAGTGACTGAAGTTCAAACAAAAGTCTTACTCTTTTTATACCATTATGTTTAGATCTTTTCATGGGTTCCCCCCCACCCTTTGCCACTCCTGCTAGCAGTGATGATCATTACACATAAGGAGCATCTAGCTATGCAAGGATGTCTGACACTCTAATGGTCGTTTTAACATTTCAATGGTTACGCTGATGATTTGGAATCTCATTTACCCTGCCTTTGAGCATATAAACAAGTTCATCTTCTAATAACTCTCTTTCCTGGTTATATGGCCTTGGGCTTCTTGCCACAATTGCTTGCCACTCTAATCACATGAAATGACAGATACACACATGAGCCCTTAGACGTGATACCATAACTATATTGCTGTTTGTGCCAGGGGACCTGATCCTTGGGGTGGACCAATTTCTGGCACAGCGTGTTTTGGGGTTTGAAAGCAACTGAGACATGGTGTTTGGAAAATGCATGTCTCAGCTTTTCCGACACTCCCGCCACATACAGAATCACCACTGGTTTATGCTTAGGCAGCTGTTGTGTCTAAACTTTGTGCCCAGATAGACTGATTCAACTTTCTGGGGTTCCAATGCCTGGATTACTGACCATGCAACAAGAAACAATCACCATTTCAAATCTAAGAGAACACTGAAATTAGATGCACATTTTCAGGCTTTTGCATAAAAAGCGACAATTAGGCTCTATGCTGTTCTTCAAATGCAGAGAAATGGGGTACTGTTTGTTTATATTGAATTCTTCAATGAGATTACATGTATAAAAAGAATGATTCAACTTTATCATCTTCATTATAGCGCCGTGCACCCAGAGATCCTAAAATTACTTTACTGAAATACTACAAGAATATCTCACTTACTAAGATCGCATTTCCTCATAGGCCATGCCAATGTGTGCACACAAATACACTTACGAATACATGCACCCACCCACGCACACGCACGCACGCGCGCGCACACACACGCATAAATGCATACAAATTCCACACACATTACTCCTGAACACAAGCCGACGTTCTCTTTCCCTTTTGCTGCTGCACCAACGCCTCGTGTCCCTCTGGTCTGGCCTGCTGTAATTGGAGTAATGGACCTTGCATGAATTATCAACACTGTCAGTACAGAGAACTCAATGAACCCATATTAATTACGATACATTAAATTTGTATTACAATGGAATTAAAACGTCGGATGCCATTACTGACTAGCGCCTTTCGCGTCGGTGGTGGAGCGTACCATTGATATGGTGCCAGTCCAGCCATGCCAGTACAGCCACACTTTTCTACTGTTGACCACTGGGACTTATCCAGTACGACTGTATGCTGGTTTAATTTACATTACTTGCAGCTGACACACTGTAAACAGCCGCCCGGATTTCACAGTAAAATCTCAAAATATATTTGTGTCTTCATGTTTTTTATGGTGAGGTTTATATCTGCACTCGACTCGTGCATAATCATCAATGTAATCAGATTTTAATTATGTTTATTGTTGTATTGACTCTCATTGAAATGATGTATTAGAAAATCAGTTAGAGAAGGTGGCTACTGAGCTACAGTTCAGATAAAATTCTGCAAACTTACAGGACAATTTCCAATCCGTTTGTGTACTATAAATTGACAACAGTATCATGGATTCTATTATTTATGAATAAGTACATAAATGGATAAATAAATAAGATGCAAATTGCTGTTATTTGGGGTAAATTGTTGTAAAATAACTACTGTAAATTACTCTGAATTCACTGCAATCAGTAGCCAGTGATTTATTGTTGAATTTAAATTACAATAATATTTTTTCTAGTGGGGCATTGCACCCTTACAGCTTTTAAAAACTTGAGTGGCAGTACGCTGTATCATTTTTATACTGTAGATCATACTGGCGGCCTGTCCAGGGTGTCTCCCCGCCTGCCGCCCAATGACTGCTGGGATAGGCTCCAGCATCCCCGCAACCCCGATTGGGATATGCGGCTTGGATAATGAATGATGAATGGATCTTACAATGTTATCATCATATGCTTATGATCCCATACATTTCACCTTTGAAGCACCAGTTCAACCAGTCTTTACTTTTCATAGAATGCTGCTGGGCCTCTGAGATAAGCCTTGTGGTCATATTGAATGCATGCAGCAGCTCAATGAGCTGATGTGAAGTCTGCAAGATTTGCATATATTACAAACACGCGCACGCACGCACGCACGCATGCACGCACACACGCACACACACACACGACTTGGTGATATATGATGTTTCATCAGAGATGCAGGTTTTTCGAAACACTGCACTCCTTTATGACTGAAAAGAAAAAATCTCTAAATAGCAAAGCTCGATTTATCAGGTTTATCTTCAGTTAGAGATGAGCAAACTGTCAACAGCAGAACGTTTGACTGGGTGTAGATACAAGCAGTGATGTGTAACAGAGAAATTGTGTTTACATGGATGTTCATTTCATCCATTTTTATGTTTTACTGATTTTTTGGGGGGGGGGTTTTAATAATGTTTTATGTCACTTCTGCAAAGGGGCAGGACTGATATGTAATTAGACTTTCTATTGACAGTGGGAGGCAGTTAAGCACTGTGACATATGACTGAAGACAATTCTTCCAAATTATTTTTGTAACAAAAGAGGCTTGGAAAGACAAAATTACTGCTTAAATAGTTAAAAGAGATAATCTGGAATCTTTTTGTGTTGCAATGTCATATTTGAAAATATTTCTTGCTGGCATTTTGTATTAACAGCCATTCAATGTTAGAGCTCTGTAATTGTTCTTAATGTTAATTTTCATTGGTCTGCCTAAAAAAAAGTAAATAAAAGGGAGAAGAAACTTTCATGGGGATTGATATGCTGCTTCATATTACCATGTCAGATGACATTGTTAATCAGTATTCTTTCTCCAAAGTTAGCATGCTACCACTGAACTCTCTTGCCAGTGTAACATCAAAATCTGCAACCATCAAAAAAGTGGAACCTACAAGTGAACACTTTATGTGCATTCAGGATCATGTTAATTTCAAATGACATTCTGGGATTTATAGTATGATAAACTATTGTGACCACCAGTTGATGCTAAATCCATCAAAATTGAAATTACGGATTTGTAAGTTCTTCTTAATTTGGGCATTCATAATTGAAAGTTAGAAGAAGGGGGGAACACAGGGTGATATACAAGAGTGGAGGAAAGTGGACACAGGTGGACTATATCTTATGCAGAAGGCATGATCTGAAAGGGATCGGAGACTGCAAGGTAGCAACAGGGGAGAACATAGCTAGGCAGCATCAGATGGTGGTCTGTTGGATGACTTTGGAGATCAAGAAGAGGAAATGAGTGAAGGCAGAGCCAAAGATCAAATGGTTGAAGAGGGAAGACTGTTGAGTGGCATTCAGGGAGGAGTTAAAACAGGCACTGTGTGATAGTGAAGAGTTGCCGGATGGCTCGGCAAGCACTGCAGAAATAGTGAGGAAGACAGCTAGGAAGGTACTTGGTGTGTCATCAGGACAGAGGAAGGAAGACAAGGAGACTTGGTGGTGGAATGAGGAAGTACAGCAAATTATACAGAGGAAGACGGTGGCAAAGAAGAAGTGTGATAGTCAGAGAGATGAAGAAAGTAGACAGGAGTACAAGGAGATGCAGCGTAAAGCAAAGAGAGGAGTGGCAAAGGCAAAGGAAAAGGCGTATGGTGAGTTGTATGACAGGTTAGACACGAAGGAAGGAGAAAAAAACTTGTACCGATTGGCTAGACAGAGGGACCAAGCTGGGAAGGATGTGCAGCAGGTCAGGGTGATCAAGGATTGAGATGGAAATGTGCTGACAAGTGAGGAGAGTGTGCTGAGAAGGTGGAAGCAGTAGTTTGAGGGGGTGATGAATGAAGAAAATGAGAGAGAGAAGGTTGGATGATGTGGAGACAGTGAATCAGGAAGTGCGATGGATTAGCAAGGAGGAAGTGAGGTCAGCTATGAAAAGGATGAAGAGTGGAAAGGCAGTTGGTTCTGATGACATACCTGTGAAGGCAGTGGAGTTTTTAACTAGATTGTTTAATACAATCTTAGAAAGTGAGAGGATACCTGAGGAGTGGAGAAGAAGCATACTAGTACCAATTTTCAAGAATAAGGCGATGTGCAGAACTGTAGCAACTACAGAGGTATAAAGTTGATCAGCCACAGCATGAAGATATGGGAAAGAGTAATAGAAGCTAGGTTAAGAAGAGAGGTGACTATTAGCGAGCAGCAGTATGGTTTCATGCCATGAAAGAACAGTACAGATGTGATGTTTGCTTTGAGAATGTTGATGGAGAAGTATAGAGAAGGCCAGAAGGAGTTACATTGTGTCTTTGTGGATTTAGAGAAAGTATATGACAGGGTGCCGAGAGAGGAGGTGTGGTATTGTATGAGGAAGTCAGGAGTTGAAGAAAAGTATGTAGGAGTGGTGCAGGATATGTATGAGAGAAGTGTGACAGTGGTGAGGTGTGTGGTTGGAATGACCGATGGGTTCAAGGTGGAGGTGGGATTACATCAAGGATCAGTTCTGAGCCCTTTCTTGTTTGCAATGGTGACGGACAGGTTGATGGACGAGATCAGGCAGGAGTCTCCGTGGACTATGATGTTTACGGATGAGATTGTGATTTGTAGCGAGAGTAGGGTGCAGGTTGAGGAGAGCCTGGAGAGGTGGGGGTATACACTGGAGAGAAGAGGAATGAAAGACAGCAGGAGCAAGACAGAGTGCATGTGCGTAAACAAGAGAGAGGACAGCAGAATAGTGAGGGTGCAAGGAGTAGAGACGACAAAAGCGTATGAGTTTGAATAATTGGGGTTAACTGTCCAAAGTAACGGGGAGTGCAGAAGAGAGGCGAAGAAGAGAGTGCAGGCAGGGTGGAGTGGGTGGAGAAGAGTTTCAGGAGTGCTTTGCGACAGAAGGGTACCAGCAAGAGTGAAGGGGAAGGTTTACCAGATGGTTGTGAGACCAGCTATGTTGAATGGTTTGGAGACAGTGGCACTGACAAAAAAAACAGGAGGCAGAGCTGGAGGTGGAGGTGGCAGAGTTGAAGATGCTAAGATTTGCATTGGGAGTGACGAAGAAGGACAGGATTAGGAACGAGCATATTAGAGGGACAGTTCAGGGTGGACGGTTTGGAGACAAAGCAAAAGAGGCAAGATTGAGATGGCTTGGACATGTGTGGAGGAGAGATGCTGGGTGTATTGGGAGAAGGATGCTGAATATGGAGCAGCCAAGGAACAGGAAAAGAAGAAGGCCAAAAAGGAGGTTTATGGATGTGGTGTGAGAGGACATGCAGGTGGCTGGTGTGACAGAGGAAGATGAAGAGGACAGGAAGAGATGAGAGAAATACCCCCCCCCCCCATTGGACCATTAGTGATCGCGTGTTTTTGAATTTAGAATGTCGCACCTCCATTAGCGATCATATGTTTTTGAATTTTTGTATGTTGCACCTCTCCCTTCCTCATTGGATATGGTGCACATGATGTGCATGACAAGGCAGTAAATGGTATGTCCTTTCCTCGAGTAGCTTTATTGACAGCTGATGACTGCTTATGGCATGAAACAGGCTTGTACTGTCTCATAAAGAACTTACTTGACTCACTGGATTATTTTGCTCCTTATTTGTTGAGCACTTTCCCTACCATTGAGTGTTTCTTTTAACAAAGATATATATATATATATATATATATTTATTTATTTATATACACTACCGTTCAAAAGTTTGGGATCACATTGAAATGTCCATATTTTTGAAGGAAAAGCACTGTACTGTTCAATGAAGATAACTTTAAACTAGTCTTAACTTTAAAGAAATACACTCTATACATTGCCAATGTGGTAAATGACTATTCTAGCTGCAAATGTCTGGTTTTTGGTGCAATATCTACATAGGTGTATAGAGGCCCATTTCAAGCAACTATCACTCCAGTGTTCTAATGGTACAATGTGTTTGCTCATTGGCTCAGAAGGCTAATTGATGATTGGAAAACCCTTGTGCAATCATGTTCACACATCTGAAAACAGTTTAGCTCGTTACAGAAGCTACAAAACTGACCTTCCTTTGAGCAGATTGAGTCAATTAAACGCTCAAAATGGCCAGAAAAAGAGAACTTTCATCTGAAACTCGACAGTCTATTCTTGTTCTTAGAAATGAAGGCTATTCCATGCGAGAAATTGCTAAGAAATTGAAGATTTCCTACACCGGTGTGTACTACTCCCTTCAGAGGACAGCACAAACAGGCTCTAACCAGAGTAGAAAAAGAAGTGGGAGGCCGCGTTGCACAACTGAGCAAGAAGATAAGTACATTAGAGTCTCTAGTTTGAGAAACAGACGCCTCACAGGTCCCCAACTGGCATCTTCATTAAATAGTACCCGCAAAACACCAGTGTCAACATCTACAGTGAAGAGGTGGCTGCGGGATTCTGGGCTTCAGGGCAGAGTGGCAAAGAAAAAGCCATATCTGAGACTGACCAATAAAAGAAAAAGATTAAGATGGGCAAAACAACACAGACATTGGACAGAGGAAGACTGGAAAAAAGTGTTGTGGACAGATGAATCCAAGTTTGAGGTGTTATGATCACAAAGAAGAACGTTTGTGAGACGCAGAACAAATGAAAAGATGCTGGAAGAATGCCTGACGCCATCTGTTAAGCATGGTGGAGGTAATGTGATGGTCTGGGGTTGCTTTGGTGCTGGTAAGGTGGGAGATTTGTACAGGGTAAAAGGGATTCTGAATAAGGAAGGCTATCACTCCATTTTGCAACGCCATGCCATACCCAGTGGACAGCGCTTGATTGGAGCCAATTTCATCCTACAACAGGACAATGACCCTAAACACACCTCCAAATTGTGCAAGAACTATTTAGAGCAGAAGCAGGCAGCTGGTATTCTATCGGTAATGGAGTGGCCAGCGCAGTCACCAGATCTGAACCCCATTGAGCTGTTGTGGGAGCAGCTTGACCGTATGGTACGCAAGAAGTGCCCATCCAACCAATCCAACTTGTGGGAGCTTCTTCTGGAAGCGTGGGGTGCAATTTCTCCAGATTACCTCAACAAATTAACAGCTAGAATGCCAAAGGTCTGCAATGCTGTAATTGCTGCAAATGGAGGATTCTTTGACGAAAGCAAAGTTTGATGTAAAAAAAATCTTATTTCAAATACAAATCATTATTTCTAACCTTGTCAGTGTCTTGACTCTATTTTCTATTCATCTCACAACATATGGTGGTGAATAAGTGTGACTTTTCATGGAAAACACAAAATTGTTTGGGTGATCCCAAACTTTTGAACGGTAGTGTATATATATATATATGTACACAGTGCATCCAGAAAGTATTCACACCCCTTCACTTTCCCCACATTTTGTTATGTTACAGCCTTATTCCAAAATGGATTAAATTCTTTTTTTTCCCTCATCAATCTACACACAATACCCCATAAAGACAAAGTGAAAAAGGTTTTGTAGAAATTTTTGCAAATTTATTAAAAATAAAAAACTGAAATATTGCATGGACATAAGTATTGACACACTTTGCTATGACACTCAAAATTGAGCTCAGGTTCATCCTGTTTCCACTGATCATCCTTGAGAAGTTTCTACATCTTGATTGGAGTCCACCTGTAGTAAATTCAATTGATCGGACATGATTTGGAAAGGCACACACCTGTTTATATAAGGTCCCACTGTTGACAGTGCATGTCAGAGCGGAAACCAAGAAATGAAGTCAAAGGAATTGTCTGTGGACCTCCGAGACAGGATTGTATCGAGGCACAGATCTGGGGAAGGGTACAAAAAATTTTCTACAGTTTTGAAGGTCCCAAAGAGCACAGTGGTCTCCATCATTCGTAAATGGAAGAAGTTTGGATCCACCAGGACTCTTCCTAGAGCTGGCCGCCCAGGCAAACTGAGCAATCGGGGGAGAAGGGCCCTGGTCAGGGAGGTGACCAAGAACTCGATGGTCACTCTGACAGAGCTCCAGCGTTCCTCTGTGGAGATGGGAGAACCTTCCAGAAGGACAACCATCTCTGCAGCACTCCACCAATCAGGCCTTTATGGTAGAGTGGCCAGACAGAAGCCTCTGCTCAGTAAAAGGCACATGAAAGGTTTACCTTTCAACATGACAACGACCCTAAGCACACAGCCAAGACAACGAAGGAGTGACTTCGGGACAAGTCTGTGAATGTCCTTGAGTGGCCCAGCCAGAGCCCAGACTTGAACCCCATTGAACACCTCTGTAAAGACCTGAAAATAGCTGTGCAGCGACGCTCCCCATCTAACCTTACAGAGCTCGAGAGGATCTGCAGAGAAGAATGGGAGAAATACCCCAAATATAGGTGTGCCAAGCTTGTAGCTTCGTACCCAAGAAGACTTGAGGCTGTGATCGCTACCAAGGGTGCCTCAACCAAGTACTGAGTAAAGGGTGTGAATACTTATGTACATGCAATATTTCAGTTTTTTATTTTTAGTAATTATGCAAAAATTTCTACAAAACCTTTTTCACTTTGTCATTATGGGGTACTGTGTGTAGACTGATGAGAAAAAAAGGGAATTTAATCCATTTTGGAATAAGGCTGTAACATAACAAAATGTGGGGAAAGTGAAGGGGTGTGAATACTTACCGGATGCACTGTATATGAAAAAAATCTCCCTCACCCTTTTTCGGGTGGTGTGTTTCTTCCTCAAGCTTGGGTCCTTGGGCACTTGGGCACTTGACCACAAACGTCAGAGCAACAGGCCTGTAGTCATTCAGCCCAGTGATGGAGGGTTTCTTTGGGACCGGGATGATGGTGGAACATTTGAAGCGGGAAGGGACTTCACACAGCTCCAGAGATCTGGTCAAGAGCTTGCATGACAATTGCAGCCAGTTGATCAGCACAGGCTTTAAGACAGGATGGGGTGACACCATCTGGACCAGGTGCTTTCCTGGACTTTTGTCTCTGGAAAAGCCAGCTCACATCCTCTACATGTATCTTGTATGCAACCTGAGTATCAGGAGGGGAAAAAAACGCGGGTTGCCAGAGGTGTGAAGGGGGCTGTTGTTGTTGAGCTGGAGTGGGTGGGGTGGGGGGTGAATTTGTCTCTCAAACCTGCAATAGAAGACATGGTTTTCATACCACTTCCTCAAATACTGGTAAAACTGAGGTCCTTTTAGTTGGCACTAAATCTACTTTGGCCAAAACTGATAGTTTTTCTCTTACTATTGACAATTCTATGTATAGTTCCCCCATCGCCTCAGGTTAAGAGTCTGGGTGTCATCCTGGACAGCACATTATGTTTTGAAGCCCACATCAACAATGTTGCTCGGCCTGCATACTTCCACCTACGCAATATTATTCGTCTTCAGCCGTCACTTACATCTAAAAGCACAGCCATACTCACTCACACCCTGGTTACATTGACTACTGTAATTCTATCCTCTTTGGTCTTCCCCTCAAGTGTCTTCATAAGCTTCAATTGGTCTAGAATTCAGCTGCCCATATCATTACCAGAACTCCTTCCATAGATCATATCACTTCTATTCTTCAGCAACTCCATTGGCTTCCTGTTATATACCGTACCGACTTCAAGATCCTGCTCATCACCTTTAAGGCCCTTAATAACTTAGCTCCTTCATATCTTTCTGAACTCCTTCATATCCGCACGCCCTCCCGTGCTCTCAGATCCTCTTCTGCTCTCCAACTCACTACATCGGTCCGCTTGACTACCATGGGGACTAGAGCCTTCAGTTGTTCTGCCCCCCTGCCTATGGAACTCTCTCCCACAAGAAATGTGCAACATTGACTCTCTTTCAACCTACAAATCCCATCTCAAAACGCACCTTTTCAAACGGGCATATTCAGTCTGATCCACGCGTCATTGAGTATTGTGCAGATGTTGATTTTATACTTATCTGTTGTGTTAACTTTTTATTGTCTACCCTGCTGTTTTGATTTTATGCTGTCTAATACAGTGTTGCTTGTTTTTTTTTTTTTTTACTGTGTTCTGTAAGGTGTCCTTGAGTGTTTTGAAAGGCGCCCACAAATAAAATGCATTATTATTATTAATATTCAGGTTGTCAGCCAGGTCTTTGTTGTCCTCAGCTTGAGGGGATGGTCTTCTATAGTTTGTGATGTCTTGCAGGCCCCTCCACATGTACATACATATGCTAAATTAAATGTTTAGATTTCCTACACTTGCTAAACACCACACTGCAAAAAAAAAGAAGAAAAAAAAGATCAAATGCACGCACGCGTGCACACAGAACAGAACAGAAAAAACACACTGACACACTTCACGGTGTTGACTTTATGGGCTGTGTTGTTGGTGGAACTAATTGCTTATGTTAAGAGGCTCATCTGTGCTGATGGGTATCGGGATTAGCATGCACCATGTCAGTGTGTGTCAGATCCTCCATGCACATTTCCCTTTGATAAGTACATAAGTAAAGTTTATTTATTTAGCGCCTTTTCACAGACAGAGTCACAAAGCGCTTCAATGAAAGAGAAGGGGGAAAAATGATTAAAAAAAAGGTAACACACCATACATTGTGATTGTGATGTTTAGTGGAAATAAATGCTTATCCTGTCAAAATAAAGCTAAGCTGTAATTTTGGAGTTCTACTTGTTTATGTCTTTTGGGTTCTGGCGTGATTACTTGTTGGGAAAAGAGTCCCTTACTGTAGTGAAAGAAGAACTGACTTCTGAGATCATATCTGGATCAACATGTTCAATTACTCTGCCATGTTGACTTAATTTTGCACTACCTACAGACTTGATATAAGATAATAGGGGTGGGGATCTCTAGGCACCTCACAATTCGATTCGACTCTGATTCAGAGGGCTACAACTTGATGCATCAACATGATATACATGACTTATTTTTTCTCACTGTGTGACTACTTGCTACTTTTAAACACAGCATATTTGTAATGATCCATAATTAAAACAAACAGATGAATTTACTTCCATTATCTTTTATCAATACAGTAACAAACAAGCGATGTGTCAACTGAAAGGTCACGTTTCCCAGCATTGCGAAGAACCAACAAGAAAAGAAACAAAAGTGTGCCTGTAGCAGCATCCTTAATGTAAATTAACACGGGCTTCAGCAAGACTTCAGCAATCACTTGATAATGTAAAAAGCTGCCCTCATTCACAAAGAAATAATAAAGACTTCAGCCGAAATTCTCCTGTTATAGGCAATGAGCAGAGAATCCCTCAGACAAAAAAACCAAAACAAAACATTTTGCTGTATATTAAAATCAAAAACGGCTTTCATACAAAAACAACATAGAATTCTGTACCAGCTCTCATACTAACTACACCCCCTGCAGTAGAGAAGACTCTCTCTGCAGAGACACTGGTTCCTGGAATACACAAGTATCTCTTGGCCAACTTGGAAATCAGAGGAAACATCACCTAATTCTTCCGCCAACTGAGGGGGTCCTCAGAGAGAGAGAGAGGGGTAAAGCACTATGATACTTGGTCACTTCCTCCTCAGCTCTGGCAAAGGCTGACATGGGCTGCTGAACTCTAGCATCAGTGAAGGTCTGCCCCATCAGATTCACTAGCAGAGAAGATGAAGCCTTTCTTTTGGGAGCAGAGGGGCTTTGGTGTTGCTCTTCAGTGGTCTTGGGATGAGGGGTGCCCTCCTCACTCACTGTGTTGCGCTCTGGGTTTTCCTTCTCTTCTGCTCCCAACTCTTGCTGTAGATAAACACAATAAGAACAGGTAAACACAACAACCTTACATTTTTAAATCACAATGTCAATCTTCAACCCAAACCCAAATTTGAACAAGATCATTAACCAAACACAAATTTATTTTTTCTATTCGATGTCAAAATTATTGTATTGTTTATGGAATATTTGTTAATTTGTCAGTTGGATGCATCTTAAGTGTCTTAAGCCCAAAGTGACATTTTACATGTTTTACATTGATTTTTACACAAAATAAATGGCAGAATTACCTCTAGTGATGCAGCCTCAGATCTCACTCTTCCATACGTCTCCACTCTCTCCTCCTCAGAAAGGAAAGGCAGTCCCTTAAAACACGAGTCAAGTGCAGAGGCTGTGTGAAGAGTTTTTCTCTCCTTCTCCCTGGTGTACCTCTTGCTGAGGTCCCCATTGATGGCCTGCTTTATCTGCCAGACCACTGATGACTCTCCAATACTGTCCTTTGTGTCCTGGATGAGTTGCGCATGCAATGGGGCAATCAAACACAATGTGGGAGGTGCTCTCCTCTGATATGAGAGTAGTCGCATCTTTCATTGGCTTTAGGGCCTTAATAACAGCCTCTGCATTTGAGACATCTGCTTCACTGAGAGTGCAGAGGTCAGCCTCTCCTATCCTCTCCTCACCTGAGGAGAGAGTAAGGTGGTGCAGATCGCAGGTTGTTGCTCCAGAAACCTGTCAACCATCTCATAAGCACTGTTCCACCTGCAGCTGATGTTTTTTTCAGCTTGTTACACGGCAGACCAAGTAGCTTCTGCTTCTCCTCAAGCTGGTGTTTTGCAGTGGTGCTATGGTGGAAAAATGTGGTAATACATCTGACCCTCCTCAGTAGCCTTGATACAGTGGGCAACTTGAGCGCTTGCTGAGATACCAGATTTAGTGTGTGGGCATAACGTCTTGCATGTAGGAATTTACCCAGTTGAGCAGCAACAGTCATGTTGGGGGTGTTATCAGTCACTGAAACTACATTGTTGGTATTGAACTGCCATTCTTCTGCTACATTCTGTAACAGCTCAGCTACATTTGCACTCGTGTGGCTCTCACACGCTGCTCGTTTGGATCACGTGAGACACGAGCTGTCAGTCATCGGTAATAAAATGCACAGTTATGGTGACATAAGATTCTGTAGCAATGGATGTCCACGTATGGCATGTTATTGCTATCCTACCCGCTCTCCTCAATGATTCCATGACTTTGGTTTTGTTATAGAGTGCGTGTATCGCTGTGTCGGTGAAAAAAAATGTCAAGATGGGATGTTGTATCACGGCTCCAAAATGTGCAGCATAGCGCGAAAGCCCTGGTTCTCAATGACTCAGTAGGGGCGCAAATCGTTGGCAATAAAAGTTGCAATCGGCTTTGTGATTCGCTTTGCCCTTTCTGAGTTCAGTGCACGCTTTGATATCACTCAACTGTTCTCTGGTTGGCAGCAACTACAACCAGCTGTTTTTCCTCCAACTCCGGGTAGAAACGTGAAATATGGTTTATCATGTTTGTTGTGTTCCCAAAATATTTTATTTCACTTGGACACAACTTGCATACAGTGTGGCTCTTGTCCAGGTCCCTTTTCCCTTCAACTTTATAGAAGCCAAAATGCTTCCTTAAGCTGGCTTTTAAGCCAGAGGGTGCCGGTCGGATTGTATCCAACTTTGGTTGCTCGCACTTAGCCATCCTTGCCAAAACTAAAGAAGTAGTCTACCTTAGAATGTAAACACGACGCACATGTTTTACATCTATTACATTTCACCATCCATTTGGTTCAGCGGCAGCTGTAAGGAGCGTACAGCCCAGTCAAGAATTGAGCTTTGGGGCGTCCGGGTAGCATAGCGGTCTATTCCATTGCCTACCGACACGGGGATCCCGGTTCGAATCCCGTGTTACCTCCGGCTTGGTCGGGCATCCCTACAGACACAATTGGCCATGTCTGCGGGTGGGAAGCCGGATGTGGGTATGTGTCCTGGTCGCTGCACTAGTGCCTCCTCTGGGTGGTCGGGATGCCTGTTTGGGGGGGAGGGAGAACTGGGGGGAATAGCATGATCCTCCCACGTGCTACGTCCCCCTGGTGAAACTCCTCACTGTCAGGTGACAAGTGGCTGGTGACTCCACATGTATCAAGAGGAGGATGTGGTAGTTTGCAGCCCTCCCCGGCTCGGTAGAGGCGGTGGAGCAGCGACCGGGACAGCTCGGAAGAGTGGGGTAATTGGCCAAGTACAAATGGGTTGGGGGGGGGGGTCAAAAAAAAAAGAAGAATTGAGCTTTAAATTTCTGATTATTGAGTTTTCTACATCGAGACAATCTTTTATGAGAGAATCTCAATGCATCTAAGATTCAATTTTTCCCCCTACCCCTATAAGATAAGATAACCTTTATTCATCCCCAAAGGGAAATTCGGGTGTAGATAGCAGCAAAGAGGGTAAAAAAAGACATCAACAGGGTAGAGTAACAAAGGTAGGTAGCTAGATAGAAGAGGTCAGTCACCTTGGGATCAGAATAACACTAAACCTAACTTTAATACTAACAGTACTAAACAACATCATATATATGAGATCAGCATACACACATTTTCTGCATATATATAATAATAATAATAATTATTATTATTATTATTATTATTATTATATTCCGCTCCTCATTTGTTGAGCACTCTTACCAACACCATTGATGGTTTCCAGAGGGGAAAAAATGCTATATCTATATACATCCATACATCTATACATACATACACATATTAGTGTATCACCTTTGTTCCCAATTGACTAGAGATACTACACTTCAAACCCAAGTTCTGAAGTAGTAAGGTTAGACAGGCTCACAAGGACACTTTGCATGAGATTCAACACTTGACAACTTCATTCCACAATTATTACAGTTTATTTTTACTGTATGATTACTGCATTAATGATACAAAAAATAATGAAATTTCCTGACAAACACAAAGCTCACCTAATAAAGAAAGGGCAAAGAATCAAACTCAAGTGTAAAGTGTCCCTCTGTTTAAAGTAGCAAAATAAATAAATTCACATATATATCCTTTCGTCCCTTGGTTTTGTACTTAAATGGGCCTGCTTCCTCAATGTTTAAAGAGTATTAGTTCTTTTGTTGGAAAAAAATTAGTTTCAGTGTTCCTTTTACTGATGTTGTGATCACTTACCTACCCGGTAGAAAACTAACTAAAGTGTGCACGTGTTATCTTATCTGAAATCCTGACGTGGATTAGATCAGTCGCTCTGAAGAAAGGAATCCAAACCAGTTGGCCACTCTGGTTCCAAACATTCCCTGCTTGGAGTTTCTCACTGGGCAGGTTCGCCATCAAGCTCAGGCATGGCTTGAAACCAAGATAATTCCAGGTTAAACAAAGAAACAAAAAGCAACAATCTGCAAAGGGTCAGAACCGCCAGCGTGTCGACTTATCCATGCACGTTACAATACTATATAATGATAGAGAACGCACCAATGTACCACTCAAACATTTCACTATACTTCCTTATTACCCCGATTGGGTTTTTGTTACAGTTTGTGATTCCAACGACAGAATTAGCTGTAAAATGCTCTCGTTTTTCAAGCTGGCAATCACTATCAGCTAGCAACCCTGTAGCTTTAGCTAGCGGACACGTACTTCATATTGACTTACCGGAGTTCCCGGTAGAAAAGTGGAAAAACGATGCAATAAAAGTGGCTCCTCTCGTCAATAATTTGGTCGCTAATAGAAGAGTGCCTTATTAGCAACGATTGATATACATTAACCGAATACTGTCATGTTTTTTGACTTTTTTTTTTAAATTTCTCACCAAGGTAGTTCTGCACAGCCTTTGTGTCTCGCTTAATTAGAGCACGCATGCGCCCTCTACTGGGCATCACCCATAATGCTTTCTGCTTTTTTTAACCCTTTGATAACCTACTTTCTCATGTGGGTTACACCAGTTTAGCACATGGCATATCTTACTAGGTCAAGTCAGCCTAATCATAAGTCAGAGAGCTCAGTGGCAGTCTATGGAGGTCAAGGAGTCGGTCCTAGTCAGTCCTTGTACGGGAGGTGAAGGAGAAGGAGGAGGGGTTGTTATGTTGCAGTGCATATCTACCTCGCACTTCTCTTCGTTGCCCACAGTGTTAGAAAGCCGACTTTCTATTTTGTGCTTCAACATCGGGTTGGACCAAATCATTTGTTTTTATAGTCCTGCAGCTGTCTGACAACAGAAGCATAATGATATGTCAGTCAAAACCCCTGTATTGTGTTATATACCTTATGTTGAAACACAAAATAAGTTATCACAGAGAGAGAGAGAGAGAGAGAGAGAGAGAGAGAGAGAGAGAGAGAGAGAGAGAGAGAGAGAGAGAGAGAGAGAGAGAGAGAGAGAGAGAGAGAGAGAGAGAGAGAGAGAGAGAGAGAGAGAGAGAGACTCAAAGGTGACAGAAAGTGCGGGCAATGTGCGGGCAATGAGGAGAAAGCAGAAGTTGGCCTACGGCAGCCATGTTTATGGAAAAGGTCAAAAGGTCTATTGGGATGCGTAGGGTCAGAGATAACCTGCTGCTACAGCTTCTGACTCAACAGGTTTGAACAGCGCATTTTAGAGATGCAGGAGGAAGCCCAGGTTGGTTATCAGTAGAACTGTAATGCGCCACCAGCATCAGACACACTGCGCTGTTAGTGTTTGGCTGTCTGCCATTCAGTTCACAACCCTGAACAGCAGGACAGTAGACGAGCATCTGATCCAACCTGATGGTGTCAGAGAGGTGGAAAGACAGTAATGGCAGAGAGAGAGGGGGGGGGGAGAGAGAGAAGGAGAGGGGGAGAAGGGAAAGTCCATGCAGAATGCAATTGATGGCAGATAAACTGACTACGGAGAGAGGGAGGAGAAAGAGAGAAAGGGAAAAAAAGGATGGTGGAGAACTGAAAAGAAGGCAGAGGTGCTGAAGAGAAAACGACGATTCTCACAAACACTGCTGGGAAGTGAGGGAGAGAGACAGGACAGGACAGGAGAGAGAGAGAGAGAGGGGGGGGGAGAGAGAGAGGGGGGGGGAGAGAGAGAGAGAGAGAGAGAGAGAGAGAGAGAGAGAGAGAGAGAGAGAGAGAGAGAGAGAGAGAGAGAGAGAGAGAGAGAGAGAGAGAGAATGACGGTGTCTGGGTTTTTGGATCTGAACGTGCGTGCGTTTGCGCAAAAAGACGCGGTTTAATGGAATGGACCAAACCTTCGCTGGCATCGACCACGGGGCAAGTGGCCGGAACACGGGCGACCCTGCTTGCGGATCAACCTGTTATGGAAGCGCAAACCCGGTCAGAATGAATCCCGATGCCTCGGATGTGGTTTGGAAAAACGCCTCTTACATTTCTCTGGGAGTTTACAACGCGACCAACATCACCGCCGGTCCACAGCACGACCCGGCCCGAAACCGCACGAACCCGCTGGACCTCAGCCGGGCCGTGCCGGTGGGCATGGTGCTGGGGTCCTTCATCATGTTCGCCATCGTCGGGAACATCATGGTGATCCTGTCGGTGGTGTGCAACAGGCACTTGCGCATCCCGACCAACTACTTCATCATCAATTTGGCGATCGCCGACCTGCTGCTGGGCACGACGGTGCTGCCGGTGTCGGCCACCTTGGAGATCCTGGACTACTGGGTGTTCGGGAGGATTTTCTGCGACATCTGGGCCGCCGTGGACGTCTTGTGCTGCACGGCTTCCATCATGTCCCTGTGCGTAATCTCCATCGACCGGTACATCGGGGTGCGCTACCCGCTCCAGTACCCGATGATCGTCACGGAGAGACGGGCGCTGCTGGCGATGCTCGGCGTCTGGATCCTGGCCATTGTCATTTCAATCGGTCCGCTCCTGGGGTGGAAGCAGCCCCCTTCGCAGGTACCGTACTCTACTGGACTGTACCCGACCGTACCGGACTGTACTGGACTGTACCGGACTGTACCGGACTGTACTGTATGTTCCGTCCCGTTCCACAGAGGCACGGGTGTCTCAGCCAAGAGGCTGCTGGTTGGGTGGACCGTCGGATTTACACCCTAAACAGCAAAAGGTGTATAAAAAGTCCACGAAAACGACGAAACGCCGGATGCTGTCGGGTTTATTTAAAGTGTGGTGTCACGACGCCGCACGCGACTGCGTTAAGTAACTTCTGGGCTATTAACACGTGCTCAGATTGCTGCAAAGCCGAGTTGACTTAACGCAGTTGCGTGAAGCCACTTTACACGAGGGTTTTGAAGTAAATCCAGCAGTGCACCTGACGTGTATTCAGTAAGAACCAGATAAGATAATTTTTTAAAAACCTAAAATACATACATATTTTCTATTGTTTGGTCACACTTCCACTGAAATTATAAGCAATAACAACAAGAACAATGATGATGACGATGATGATAATAATGTAAACTACTAATAAGACACGTTAGTCCCTAGCGATGTCTCCTTGTGGTGCAGTACACCCCCTATCGAATCCCGCACCGGGCAAGAAAATAACCGGTTATAATAATAAAAGATAAACAATTTTTTTTTTTACAAATTTCCCTCTTCCTTAGTCGATAAATGAACTACTAATACTACCTCGTATAGTACTATGATAGGATTACTATTAAATACTTGTAGTACTACTTTATATATCACTACTATGATACAACGATGCCAGTTTGTAACATTTGTATTGACTTGCTCATTGCTGAGTCTCTTGCAAGTCCCTTTGGATAAGGCATCTGGTAAAGTAACGAACGTGAGTGTGAAGTGCAAGCTGTAGTATCATGTAGAGTGTGTGTGTATGTATGTAGGTATTTGGTCCGAGGCTGCTGCGGTCGACGTGAGAAAGGGAACCCCCGCCTGTTTAGTAGGCAGACTACAGCCCTGTTGGATCATTTAGCAGTAACACTTCTATCAAACATGATGATTCTTTGCATTATGGCGATTTGCCCTGCCGTGGCAGAGAAGCATAGTGACTGTCCCCCAAACCCAAATCCTAACCCTCAGAAGCACGTGTGTACCAGGACCACACGGCCCATCAAATTATGTATATGGCACATTTTGTGAATGTAAAAGGCGACGCAGTGAACGTGACATTAAACCGATGCGCACCGATAGAAGACGGAGCGCTAGAAGAGCACACCCCCCCTCATCTTGTCACGGGAGGGTGGGGCGTCGCAACAAAGATGGAAACAGAGTCTTAGCCAGTAGGTGTTGCTCATACGTGTGGCGACATAAGGTTTACTCGCAGGAAGATTATCATCTGCACACAGAGCATATGACCTCTGACCTTGGCTGTGCCACAGTCGACACGACATACTCATCCACTTCAGCCCAAATGGTCTCTTAAATCACTATTACTGTTCTTTTAGCCTGGGAAAAAAAAGTGCAGACCCTTGTCCCGATTTGCTTTACTCGATGACACAGGTCGGCTCTTCACAGTAGCCGTAACCCAGCTAAAAGTGACAAACGCTGAATTATCACTCATGAGGAAAAGCCGGACTTCTTACATATCCGTTACCTTCTGCTCTGTTGGCTGCTGCAGCAGAAACTCCGCTATACCTGCTCCTATGCGTACTCCTATACCTACCCCTATACCTACTCCTATACCTACCACTATAGCTACCCCTATAACTACCCCAATACCTACCCCTATACCTACTCCTATACCTACCCCTATAGCTACCCCTATAACTACCCCTATACCTACCCCTATACCTGCTCCTATGCATACTCCTATACCTACCCCTATACCTACTCCTATACCTACCACTATAGCTACCCCTATAACTACTCCTATACCTACCCCTATACCTACTCCTATACCTACCCCTATACCTACCACTATAGCTACCCCTATAACTACCCCTATACCTGCTCCTATGCATACTCCTATACCTACCCCTATACCTACTCCTATACCTACCACTATAGCTACCCCTATAACTACTCCTATACCTACCCCTATACCTAACACTATAACTACCCCTATACCTACTCCTATACCTACCACTATAGCTACCCCTATAACTACCCCTATACCTACTCCTATACCTACTCCTATACCTACCACTATAGCTAGCCCTATAACTACCCCTATACCTACTCCTATACCTACCCCTATAACTACCACTATAGCTACCCCTATAACTACTCCTATACCTACCACTATAGCTACCCCTATAACTACTCCTATACCTACCACTATAGCTACCCCTATAACTACTCCTATACCTACCACTATAGCTACCCCTATAACTACTCCTATACCTACCACTATAGCTACCCCTATAACTACTCCTATACCTACTCCTATACCCACCTCTATACCTATGCCTACACCTACCCCTATACCTACCCCTATACGTATCCCTATATCTACCGCTATACCTACCACTATGCCTATCACTATACCTCTTCATATATCTATCCCTATTCCCACTACTATCCCTATCCCTATACATACCCCTGTACCTACTCATATACCTACCCCTATAGCTACTCCTATACCACTATACCTCCCCTATACCTACCCCTATACTTTCCCCTATACAGGTCTACTCCTCGTAAAGAGAATGGGACAAAGACAAAGAAAGACACGAACAACAGAGTGTGTGTGTGTGTGTGTGTGTGTGTGTGTGTGTGTGTGTGTGTGTGTGTGTGTGTGTGTGTGTGTGTGTTCAATGCTGAGCTCAGCTGAATCTATGCCAAGGGAGGTGAGCAAGCTATAAACTTTTAGATAGGGACAGAAAAGTATAGCTGGATAGATAAGACCCCTGTTACACCTTGCTTTGATAAAGGCACTTTCTTCTCATTACATGTTCTCCCCTTCATCTGTGGAAAGGTCAGAGGTCAAGTATGACAGGGATTTGAACCCACAGCCAATCATAAAATGATTACATTCAGGGTAGTGTTCATTTTTTAATTATCTTTGTTTCTTTTTTTCCCCTAGTTTAAATCATAGATCATTTTGTGATCTTGGAGGGGGGGTGTGTGTAATTAAGAGTTTAATTACACAGAGTAGAGAGAGAAAGAAAAACAGGTAGAGAAAGAGAGAGATGTTTGAAGGGGGGGCGTTAAACAGAGATCAACGAAACAAGACGAGGCCTGCTTATCTTACCCGGTGTATCAAAATGAAACAAAATTAAAATAAACATAAACCTCTGAATATTTTTGAACGCCCCATGGCCCCTCTTCTGGCCCATGTGCACCTTAGGTTTTGATGTGTGAAATAAACAAAATGAAACTAAGCTAAGCTCAACTAAACCTAAAACTATCGTCTCAAAGACTTACATGAATTAGATGTTCACTAGGGTGATTATATGATGCTTTATCTTGCTGTCATGCTGGCGTATTCAAGACAACAGATAATGCATAAATAGCCAAATAATTAACGCAGTATGTGATGTGAATGGTTGGTGTCTGGGAGGACTTGCCTGGAGAAATGACAGGGTGCACTGTTTTCTATCTTCATCATCGCAGCCAAATGAGGAAGAAGAAGGCAGGTAGTGTTGAGTTTGAAGAAGTGAAGCTGTGTCTAACAAGCAGATATGAAAGAACAAGCTGGTACAATGACCAAAGCTTTGACTAAACTAAACTAAACTAAACTAAACTGAACTATACTTTGATAAACCTTACTTGGCTAAGATAAACTTTCCAAACTCTGATGAAGTTAAAGTGGTAATCTTGAAGATTTCCACTGTGTGTTAGATTACGGTCTCACACTACTTGACTAGCTTTGATGCTTCTCTCTGATTGGTCCACCAGAGAGGAAGTTCCGCTTCATCCTTTCTGGCGGACCAATCGCTGCTGACAAGTACAACGCGTCAGTTCCTATCATGGTTCGTCTGTGCAGCTTGGACTTTTTTCAGTGTTGTACGTACACTGTTTTGTGAAATGTGAAAGCTTTCAGAAGCAAAGTCTTCCATGAGTTGAGGGTGAGCTGGATCACTATTGCTTTACCATGGTGGCAGATAGACAGAGAGTAATGAAACGCGAAAAAGCTCGTGATTACAGATTCAGTTTAAGTCAAATGAACTCATCTTTCTCTCTCCCTGGCAGGACGACACAGAGTGTCCCATAACCGAAGAGCCGTTCTACGCCCTCTTCTCCTCCCTGGGCTCCTTCTATATCCCCTTGGCGGTGATCCTAGCCATGTACTGTCAGGTCTACATCGTGGCCAAGCGCACCACCAAAAACCTGGAGGCTGGCATGATGAAGGAGCGCCAGGAGGACTCCAATGAAGTCACCCTGAGGATCCACTGCAAGAGCCAGCAGATCCAGGAGCTCTGCTCCTCCTCGGGGGGAGGAGGAGTGATGGGGCGCAGCGCGCTGACGGTGAAGCTGCTCAAGTTCTCCAGGGAGAAGAAAGCGGCCAAGACACTGGGCGTGGTGGTGGGAATGTTCATTCTGTGCTGGTTGCCCTTCTTCCTGGCACTGCCCATTGGTAAGTCTGCAGACTGGTGGGTTTTGGGCTTGTGTGTGTGTGTGTGTGTGTGTGTGTGTTGGGGAGGTAATTTCTCTGGTTGCTTTGATTGAGTCTTGGTTTTGTGCAATCCTATGTAAGCAGAACACCGGATCAATCCACGTGTATTTTTCTTGTTTATATGTTCATCTGTGTTTTGCACAGAAGTTTAAAATATACTTCCATTTGCTGGATTTATTTTCATAACAGCTTGCATTTCTTACACAATACTTCTATGATATCCTTTGATTTAATGCAAACTGTGAAATGACATATAGGCTGCTTTCTGCGGTAAAGGATTACTTTATCTGTTGGTGCGGATAAACCAAGGGAAAGACCCTGACCATTGTCTGTAGTGGACCGTGACATGCTAGATTGTTTTTCACAGATAGAGGGTGACAGTGACATTTCAAGGAATGATCCTTGGATTTGGGTTATGTAGGATCATTTAGTTATCCAGGTCCATGAGAACAGCAGGACCCCCAGACTAGAGAGGAGGCAGGGGTGGTCCTGGAGGTTGTGTACAAAGATGTTAGTTAGCTGACTGTGCTAATGGCTGGTTGAGAGAGCAGGGATGTCCACTTAAAGGGGAGGACTGGGACTGTGCAAAGCTGGTTTGAAGGTTAGGAGGAGTCGATGGAGGGTTATATAGCTGATGTGCAGCATCATCGTGCCTTTCCACTTCTTTCTTTAGAGCCAGCCTCTACAAAATAATTTATGTCAGCACATCGATTTCATAATCAATTTTCTCCTCTAAACTGGCTTTTTTTAAATATATTTTGCATAATAGAGATGAAGTTTTGGCACCTTTTGCAACTTGGCACCTCCATGGTTGTATACAATCATAAAGACATGTAAGGATTACATTTAGCAAATCATCTCCTTTCCTCTGTTCTTGTCACTTCTCTTCCTCTTTTTACCTAACAGGATATTTTGTCCGTTGCCACCTAATATACAGTACACAAAAGTGAACACAGCAGAAATTTCTGAAATATGGCAAAAATACTAACAAAGAGTTTGAATTTAAAGAAGAATTTGAAGTGAATTGCCTGTTGAATTGTAACATGCATGTGGAAATTGGATTATTTTACACTGATTTTAAATGGATACATAGTTGTTGAACATTCATATAGTGAATAATGACTTATGTGAACTTTGGCCCCCTCAAGCCAGTGAGCTTTTCATGTGCAGCCAAAGCCTTCACAGTAGACAGTCTTAGTGATTATATATATATATTGTTTTTGCACCCAGTCACAATTTAAGATTCAAAATTCAAGATTCTTTATTTGTTACATCTCTAAATTCTTGAGTTTCGGCTTCTCAACACTGCAGCAACAATAGTAACTGAACAACAACAAAACAGAACAAAAAAAACAGCAACAATAATAGTGTGTAATGTATGTAAGGTGCTGTGTGTGTGTGTGTAGACCCAGCCCCAATAAATGTATGTGTAATTCTCTTCATGTCCGTTCATTCATGCCCAGAATGGTAAGAAGATCTGTGTGTGTGTGTGTGTGTGTGTGTGTGTGTTCAGTAGTAAAGTGGTCACGTTGCTGTATTTATCAAGTTGTGCTGCTTGACTTAGCTAGCCGTTAGCTAGCAAACACATTTAATTTAGGCTCACTTTGATTGCACTTGTGTTAGCTAACCAGCACATACTCCTGTATACTAATTTTTCATGAGATAAATCATATCCTTAACTGTAGTTTTCTAAATTTTGCCCAAATGACTTGATTTTGACTGTGTGACGATTTGGATTATTCTAGACTCAAGTTTGTCCTGTCCGTTCTTCACTGACTTTCCTCTTATTCTGTTTAGTGCTGAATTCAGCAAGTCAGTCTGGTGAACTTTATGATAAATCTAACTTGTTTAGTTGTTGAACCAGACAAGTGACAAGTACCTACATAGTATATACAGCAGCCTCCATTTCAAATGCTAAGGTTTGGAGGTGGTGAGGATGCTGAGGTGATTGGTGCATCCAGTGACCTTTCTCTTAAGGTGAATGACTTGAAATCTTAGCTAGATAAAAAAAAAAGGGGGGTAAGGTGGTAAAGACATTTAGCAGAGCTAAAATGGTCAGGGCAGTACAGGAACTGCTATACTGTCACATTTCATGGTGGAGCAAATTGAATATGGTCAGATGGTACTCTTCTGTTCCCACGGAGAAGCACACAGTCCTCAGATGAGATGAAGGATGCCGGTAGCATGCGTGAATGAGTTGTCCTCGGTAGACCAAACTCTTCTGTAGGACAGCGACACAGGTGTTATTTTCATGTTGGAAGTTGGCTTCAAACTCAAAGAGAATGAGTGTAGTACTTGAGAATATTTTATCTCAGATAGTTTAGTTATTTGTTAATTATTATTATTTACTTATTTATTAATTACTTAGAAGGCCAAAGAGGAGGTTTATGGATGTGGTGAGGGAGGACATGCAGGTGGCTGGTGTGACAGAGGAAGATGAAGAAGACAGGAAGAAATGGAAACAGACGATCCACTGTGGCGACCCCTAACGGGAGCAGCCAAAAGTAGTAGTAGTAGACTTACTGTTTGAACCTGTGATGGAGTGGTGGCCTGTCCAGGGTGTCTCCCCACCTGCCACCCAGTGACTGCTGGGATAGGCTCCAGCATCCCCTGAGTCGAATTCGGATAAGCGGTTTGGATAATGGATGGAACGGATGGATAGTTTACTTAAATTTGCCTCCCATAATTGAATATTTTATCTCAGATAGTTTGCTTGAATTTGTCTCCCATAATTGCTGTTGTGTGTGTTGAACATTTCCTCAACACCCCAGACAGAGATGTGTATGGAACCGGAACCGAGGATGCGACACACATGACTGTGTCATAACTGACTTACAGAATCAGAAGTGACTGGTTTGTTTCTGGTCTGTAAATTTACTGGGCTAACTCCTTTTACAAATATTGAATATTTAGACTATAGAAAATGCCTCTTTTTCCATCAACTCATTTATATATTTTTTTTCATATTACATAACTATGACATGTCACTAGATAAGTTTTTCATTAAATATAATTTTGGGACTGTCACAGTTAAAAACTCACAAGGAGGTGCCAGCTTGATTGAGAGGTTGACTTGCCTTCAATACAAAACGGAGTGCTAATAAAAAGAAGAGCAAGAACAACAAGAGGAAGAGAGAAAAAAGCCCTTTATTAAAAAAAAAAAGTAAAGCATAAACCCGAGCTGGCCTTATCCTGATTTATTAATATTGTAATAATTTACAGGATTAGAGAGGGATTTACATGGATTTCTGTCCAAAATGAGATCTGGACGAGTTTATTTAGAGACTTCTTTCAAAGGCCCGACGTCATTTATTCTAACATGAATTAAAAGGCTTGGGCGAAGCTGGTAAAGGAGTCTCATCTGGCATGGCTCATGTTTGCTGTCCTGCTGAAACATGAAATGAGATGAATCGTCTTCTGCGTATCACCCTGTCCTCGTTGCTGCCAATGAGAAAGAATAATGAAATTCAAGAGATCATTTCTGCTTTTCTTTTCCTATGGGAAACACATGTAAACCTAAGAGAAACACACATTAATCTTGGTTGAAGGAGGATGTTATCTTTAAAAGGCTCAAAACTTAATCCTAAAATAACCAACAGTATATCCGAGCTGCAGAGAAGCAAAATATGCAACTGGAGTAATTATTGTTTTTATAATGACAGACAGTTATTTTTACAGTTTGAGCTCAACATTAAGTGTTCCCTGCAAAATACAATGACATGACACCAGAACACACATTTTAATTATGTTCCCCAGCTATCCATGCTTTTTTTCATGCTTGTAATATTTGAAAATAAAATAAATTTGGGTCTATATGTTCAGATACTGTGGGATGATAAAGACATGTAAGGATTACATTCTTTAGCAAATCATCTCCTCGCCTCTGTTCTTGTAACTTCTCTTCCTCTTTTTACCTAACAGGATATTTTGTCCGTTACCACCTAATATACAGTACACAGAAGTGAACACAGCAGACATTTATGAAATATGGCAAAAATACTAACAAAGAGTTTGAATTTAAAGAAGAATTTGAAGTGAATTGCGTGTTGAATTGTAATATGCATGTGGAAATTGGATTATTTTACACTGATTTTAAAGGGATAGTTGTTGTTGAACATTCATATAGTGAATAATGACTTATTTGAACTTTGGCCCCCTCAAGCCAGTGAGCTTTTCATGTGCAGCCAAAGCCTTCACAGTGGACAGTCTTAGTGATTATAGTGATTTTGTTTTTGCACCCAGTCACAATTTAAGATTCAAAATTCAAGATTCTTTATTTGTTACATCTCATTATATACGTATAAGAGAGTAAAATTCTTGAGTTTCGGCTTCTCAACACTGCAGCAACAATAGTAACTGAACAACAACAAAACAGAACAAAAAAACCAGCAATGATAATAGTGTGTAATGCATGTAATGTGCTCTGTGTGTGTGTGTGTGTGGACCCAGCCCCAATAAATCTATGTGTAATTGTCTTCATGTCCGTTCATTCATGCCCAGAATGGTAAGAAGGTGTGTGTGTGTGTGTGTGTGTGTGTGTGTGTGTGTGTGTGTGTGTGTGTGTGTGTGTGTGTGTGTGTGTGTGTGTGTGTGTGTGTGTGTGTGTGTGTGTGTGTGTGTGTGTTGTACGGTCAGTAGTAAAGTGGTCACGTTGCTGTATTTAGCTACATGTAGGCTAGCAGATGTTGCTAACAAGTTAGCTAAAGTCATGTCCAGTCAGTGAATGTGCCGGAATGGTAGAACTTTGCAGTTTACAAAGCAGCGGACATCATTTTTGCATTATGATGTGAAAACCTTTATACAGCATTGTGACGTTATTCCACACGTGTAAATAAAATGAGGTGAAAGAGACGAGAAACAGGGAAAGATGGAGGGAATGTCTGGTTCAGCGATCTCCAACGTTCCCAAACTTCATCACCAAATGTTGAAATCATACCGAGACACCTGGGAGCACATTTGTACTTAAGTGGGCAAAGCAGCTGTGCTGAAATAGCTGGAAAAACTCTGACAAATGGATTTCATTTAGTTGACCAATGTGATCACAGGTTAAATTTCATTCCAGATAGAAATATTTGCGAATGGGGTGACGTGAAATCACTCCCTGAAGTGGCAGAGATTGCAAACCAAAGTTTGATTTAAATCTGCCTTGTTTTGGACTTTTATCGGTCTCGGCCTATCAACGGTGAGTAAGGAGAATCTGATGTGTTTGGCCACAGATTACCTTCAGCAGACCTTAACCAGAGCGTTTTGGTTTACCTGGTCTGAAGGAACACCACACACCCTCTCAGCTGGATAACATAATCGGACTACCGAGACGTCTCTGAAACATATTAAGGCCTCATTCCATCACAACAGGGGACAGACACGTTAGTGTCAGTGAGAAGCAGCTTATTTCTGTGGTCTCATGAAAGCCATCCTTCACCATTCCGCCCATTAATTAAGACCCATGCTGAACCAGCTCCATGCGCCGGGGTTTATAATGTAAGTCTCACACTAAGAGGGAATTTGACCTGGTGGGATTCTCTCATAAAACAAATACAGACCTGAAAATGTTTTCTTTCTTCTTCTTTTTCTTTTCTTTTTTGTTCATGAGGTGTATTTTCATTTCCTCCAGTTGGTACGCTACAGTTAAAGACGCCGTTAACACGCTAACATTCACGGTACATGTGGTGAACATAATGTGTGCAAATTGGGGATCAGTGTTCTCCAAAGGGTGAGCTGTCAGAATGAAAAAGCCGCTAGGACACTTCATTTGTCTTTGATGGCAGCTATAAATCCTACAATTTGTAAAGTCCAGGTGTCACTGAGGTCGACCAAAGTTAACAGATTAGATGGGATGTGGCAGGACTCATGCTCTGATACACTTGGTTCACAAATAGGATCATAACAGCCCTGTTTAAACTTTCTTTCATTCGTTTATTTTAATTAGGAACTCCTGCGGTGAAACTAATCAGATTTAAAGAGTTTAAGGGTTTTTAGGTATGAGGGTGTGTGTGCTTTGTTCTCGCTATTACGCCTAATGGTTTTGTAGAATTTACTAGGTTTATCGTGAAAGGTCATGCATCTCCTATTTCACATTTAGATCATGGTGAAACTTTTTTTTTTTCTGTGTGAACCAGCAAAGTATAGTACCATGGATTTGCTGTGACAACAACAGCATATTACTATGGGGTTTGGGTTGTGTCTCCAAGCTGAGGTTCGGCCAGTCACAGCCAGGCCTGTCGCATTCACATCACTTCTGATGATACGATCGCATCTTTTCATCCCGCCAGAATAAACTTGCCCGGTCCCTGAACCCTTTATGCTAATGCTAATGCCATCTGTCTCCTTCTCCGTTTCTCTTATAGATCCCTTCGTTCATTCAGCCACGTTTTCTTTATTGGGTATGTCTCTCCATCTCCTCACCCCTCTCCCCCATTCTCCTCATTACCTTTACCTTCTTTCCTCCTCTGTGATTGTTTTCCCATCTTCTTCGCTTCCCTTCCTCAATCTTTCTCCCCTTATTTTATTTTGTCTATCTTATTTTTCTAAAAAAAGATTCTTTACTTTCTTTACCTTTTTGTCCATGTCTGTCTCTGTCCCAACAGCATTTATCCTATACACAGAAATAGAGAGGTGCCGTGAAGGGACATATCATGCTTTGTTAGCTTAAGCTAGCTTGTTGACGCTAACCTTGGTTTTTCTTTGTAGGTGACTTAAATTCACTTGATAAAAACTTGGTTATGTCAACGTTAGTAGTAATGAAGTTCAGAGGATTCTTATTTTTTTCCCACAAAATAACTTTTATTATTTTCTACATTTTGATAAACTCGAATTTGATCTGTATCAGCCTGTCTGTCCATCTGTCTCTCACCTTCTGGTCATTTCCTCTGGCCTGCATAAATCATTAACAAACATAACAGTTATAACAGGATTAAAGTAAAATCCAATTACATTGGGGGTGCCCCGGTGGCTCGCCTGGTAGAGTGGTACCACATAAGGCTTACCGCAGCAGCCTGGGTTCGAATCCGGCCCAGGTCCTTTGCTGCATGCCATCTCCCCTGCCTTTCCTGTGTCTTTCTCAACTATCACTGTCAAATAAATGTGGAACATACCAAAAAGAAAAATCCAATTATGTTAAAGCTGGACAGTAAAAATGCATTTTGAAGTGCTGTAAAAGATAAGAGTTAAGAGTGGTTTTAACCTTTTTGATCAAAAAAGAAAAAAAATGTGTAGGCTAAACTTGGTGACACTTCCTATCTCTTCCTACCATACAGCAAATAGCAGCTTCCATTATGAATAAGTATTTGTGACCCCTGAGAATAGACTTTCTCATAGCCTTTACACGCACTTTTGGATGGTGGAGGATGTCACTTGGTTTGTGTTGGGAGGGGATGTGAGATGGTCCCTGCAGGAAGGGTTGGAGGGTTACCAAGAAACCAAAGTCAATCACTTCAGTGAAGCAAGTGTTTTTTTCCCCCCTCAAAGAACGATGTTAGTATCATCATATTTATCTGAAAAATGTGGCCTTGCTGAGGGAAACAAAAGCCCCATAAACCAATCTGTTATACATTCATGAAAATAACTGAATTTGGAAGACTGACCCCAGCTATCTGTTCAGAGGAAGCATCTACAAACATCCTAAGTCTGCCGTCAATCATGACCTCTACGTGCACCTGCATTGAAGAGTGTTCCAAGCACTGAACCCCATTAAGAAGACAGCTATTTATACATGTTTAATACTGACTTATAAACTAAACCCATTGGCCTGAGTTAAACCTTTGAGCTCCGAATTCGTATGTGAACTTTCCCAGAGGGGCATTAGTTTGAATTCCTGCTGTACTTCCTTCCTCCCTGCGGTCTCTCCTCACTCCTCACTTGCTTATTCAAACAGAAGGAAACTCGAACTAAAGACACAACCTCTGCCCCTCATAGAAGTACTCTGAATTTTACGTTGTCGGCATTTGGCTGCCATGTTTGTCTCACCAGATTTATATCCTGATGTGGATGAAAGACCTGGGCATGTGGCGCATGGAGCTAATGGATAAAAATTGGCCATTTCTCTTTCAATCAACATTCCTCAGTTGAAGAGTGACAGCAGGGCTTCTCATGATACAAAATCACTCAAGAGTACAGTGAATGAAACAAAATGTGAAGTTGGGATGAGAGCAGAGAGAGAGAGAGAGAGAGAGAGAGAGAGAGAGAGAGAGAGAGAGAGAGAGAGAGAGAGAGAGAGAGAGAGAGAGAGAGAGAGAGAGAGCATAACACACTCTTTACAGAGTCAAAGCCCTGATGTTAATCTTACAGGGTGAGCATCATTTCCCTCTTAGCCATCAGGACACAAACAACTTCCTGTCGTTGTTATTATTATTATTATTATTATTATTATTTATTATTATTATTATATCAATTATTATTATTGTTATTATTACAGTTGCCCTGTGATGGCCTGGCGGCTTGTCCAGGGTGTCTCCCCACCTGCAGCCCAATGACTGCTGGGATAGGCTCCAGTATCTACGCGACCCTGAGCAGGATAAGCAGTTCGGATAATGGATGGATGGATTATTGTTGTTGTTGTTTATTACTGTAATAATGATAATAGTAATAGTTTGGGAAAGGTTGTGTTAATTTTAGAAAGTCTGGATGATCTCACTGTCCACCACAAGGCCCTATGATGGACTGGTGGCCTGTCCAGGGTGTCTCCTCGCCTGCCGCCCAATGATTGCTGGGATAGGCTCCAGCCTGGATGGATGGATGAATGGATGGATGAACTCACTGGTAGATGTAGTATGAGCTAAGGGTAAAAGCAACGGGAACATAACTGGCGTCACACACAGGTTACTGAAGCAGCTTTTCGAAGCCATGACTGGGCCTTTTTTGCTCACCGCCATCTTGTCAGATTTCAGAGCTGAAGCATCTAAATTTGGGAAACAGGATGAATCTGAGGTGTCTGTGCTTCAGATGTATTAGTAAACTGTCAGTTATTCTAGAGAGGTCAAGGTCGCCATGTACCGATTACATTGGTCTACAAAAATACATGGACTTTGGAAACTGTTTTTGGCTAATTTTGGGCTGCTGAATCCAAATCCGAGCTCAGATTTGCTCTATCACATCAAGTTTTTGTGCTATCTGCTCCTTATTCAGGATTTTACAAAAGCTGACCATCTAGTCTGGCAATCTTGGTGGGAATAAAAATTACCCCTATTCATTTCCTAAGTAATTTCGTGCTAGGCTGAGTGTTTATTTGTCATATCTTTGAAATAAATGTATTTTATCGTGTAATATCACATGTATTCTATAAATATATTGCTTTTTCATCACAAATGAAAATTTTTACTACTGTTTTTACTAGTGCTTCTTGCTGGGATCCCAGTCAAAAGCAGCCACCCCATGCAATTTTAAGAGATGGGACTATTTATTTAGTTCATGTTTGCATGGGTCCTAATTTAAAGTGTCACATAAGGGGGTGGGGGGGGGGTCAGTCATTTTGAAGGAGTCAGCCACAGATGCAGCAGACATTTCCCCAAGTGCTGTCAACAAACATAAATCCTGCTCTTCCGAAGGTAAGCCGATGTTTAAAATCAGAAATACAATACATAATTCCATGTTAAACAGTTTCGTAAGTCTTGAATCAAGTCTTTATACTATATTATACACCATAACACTGTAAAATAGAGTGTGATGCATACAGTATGGTTGACATGGTCAGAGCATGATCAGAGCAGGTGTTGGTCCTGAGTGTGGGAAAAAACACAAATGTATAATTTTTGAGGGTGCAGAGGGGGAGGGGGAGGAGGGGGTACTATATGCAAGGAGAAGGAGTTTAATGGAAAATGAATTGAAAAGTAAATTAATTGGGGTCATTTTGACCCCAGTGAATATGTTATGCATTAAAGGGTTAAATTTATTTTACCAATGTTCTAAGTCTTTGTTTATGTTTTGTGATTTGCAGCTGTGAAGACAACCTAATCTGTTGTTAAGACTCTGCTGTTTATACCGGTACCTTCCACTGTCAGCTAGCTATGTCTACACCTCCAAAGAGAAGAAAGTGCCGTAACGACCCAGATATCTCCTGTTATATCTGTGGATGCTTCACTTTAGCCCCTCAAATACACAACATCACTACATTCGTCAAGAGAGTGTACCGTGCTTACTTTAAAGCACCGCTTGGAGACCAGGACAAACACCGGGCCCCTCATAAAGTATGCACGACTTGTGTCGAAACTCTGAGATCATGGTCTCAAGGAAAAAATGCTAAGCTCAAGTTTGGTCTGCCGATGGTTTGGAGAGAATCAAAAAACCACCTAGATGACTGCTACTTCTGCCTTGTAAATGTCAAAGGATTCAATAAGAAAAACAAGCAATACATGAAATACCCTAGCATATCCTCTGCTACACGGCCAGTTCCTCATTGTGACGAAATACCTGTACCTATTTTTACCGAGCTCGCAGAGATTGATGAGGGAGCACTTACTTCATCCACATCTTTATCCGTTGATGATGATGAAGAAGCAGACACAGAGTACAAGCCGTTGGGTTCATTTTTTGATCGACCTTCACTGTATAGTCAGCCTGAATTGAATGATCTGATCCGAGGTTTGAATTTGCCAAAACAATCTGCTGAGTTGTTGGCTTCCAGGCTGCAAGAGAAAACCCTTCTCAAACCTGGCACAAGCGTCTCATTTTATCGCAACAGAGAGGCACAACTGAGGAAGTATTTCCACTCTGATGGTCAACTTGTATACTGCAGTGATGTTGAAGGGCTTCTCCTCACTATGGGATTGACTGCGTACCATTCAAGTGAGTGGAGACTCTTTACTGACAGTTCGAAAAGACGTTTGAAATGTGATTTACTTCACAATGGGAACATCTATGGATCCATCCCTATAGGACACTCAGTGACCTTGAAGGAGGAGTATGCAAACATTAAGGTTGTACTTGAACAGTTGAAGTACCACGATCATGAATGGTTGATTTGTGTGGATTTGAAAATGGTGAACTTCCTTTTGGGGCAACAAGGAGGTTACACCAAATACCCTTGTTCCCTATGCTACTGGGACAGTAGGGCTAAGGAGGAGCACTGGGTGAGAAAGGAATGGCCATCAAGGAATAGTTTGATACCTGGTGACAATAACATCATTAATGAACCACTGGTTGATCGGAAAAATATCATCCTTCCACCATTGCACATCAAACTCGGTCTGATGAAGCAGTTTGTTAAAGCTCTTGATCACACTGGACACTGCTTTGGCTACATATGTTCAACCTTTCCGAGTCTTAGCGACGAGAAGAAAAATGCAGGGATATTCGACGGACCTCAGATCTGAACATTACTCAAGGACCCACACTTCATTATGACGATGACCGCTGTCGATGCTCGAGCACGGAATGCATTCACTAATGTGGTGCAGAAATTTCTTGGGAACAAGAAAGACGACAACTACCGAGAGATTGTGGAGGAGCTGCTCCTTAGTCTGTGAGCGCTGGGGTGCAGAATGAGCATCAAGGTGCACTACTTGCACAGTCACCTGAGCAAGTTTCCAGATAACCTTGGAGATGCAAGCGAGGAACAGGGTGAACGTTTCCATCAAGACACTAAAGTGATGGAAGAACGTTATCAAGGTCGTTGGGACTCAAATATGATGGCAGGTTACTGCTGGAGTTTGATGAGGGATGTCCCAGATGCTGTATATAAGAGATTGTCCACAAAGAGGAAGTTTACCATGTTGTAATATGATTACACCTGTGCCTTTGGATACTTACGCTTTCAAGTACCGGTACCTATTTTCTTATATTCGCAAATTTTTGCATTTATTGCTGCATTTTGAATGTCGTGAGAAGTCACAAAACTGCTTTGAGCTTGAGTGATGCCTTGTATTTAAGTGATGTACACCATGTTAAGGGGAACTTTTTCCGTCTATATATTAGTTTAGTGAAATTTGTAAACTTTTCATACACTAAAAATATTGAGAAAATGTGTAAAAATATGTGCAAGCCAGCATGGATTAAATGTTAATTTATGATTTAATATTGTAATTGAAGTAGGTACCTTTCATTGTAATCATTTTTGCATCTATCGATCTTCTAATGCAACAGTGTTTTTTAACTTCTAGTGTAAAATTGCTGTTTTCTCAAAATAACGATTTTTCATAGTTCAAAAACCTGACGTGATAGGCAAAAACTAATGGCAGATTTGGATTCAGCACCCAAAAGTTAGCTAGAATCCGTTGAAAACCCCCATGCAAGAAAAAGTGTGTTGACCAGTGCTATCACGTCTCTATTCGAACGACCGGGATTTCATTCCTACCTAAAACGACCACGGACGGTCAAATTGACGGCCAGTTTTTAAACTCTATAATCTGTCAAGATAAATACCCAATTGAGATATTAACGCATTGCATATGTTAGTATGTCTGTTAAGAAACGACTGACACCAAAAGTAACATTTTAACAACTTTGACAGCGTTTTTCAAACAATTTGAAATGGCCGCTGCAGTATTTAAAGGCTTTGGACAGCGGTAGTCATGGTGCGTCTGTAACCAGACATGTTAGCAATTATCAAAAATCAAGTTTAGACTATTTCTCTGCACTGGAGAACGCTAGTTTTTTTGTTTTGTTTTTTGTTTTCCTAGGGACAGAGCAATGAACTTCGCGAAGGAAATGATGCGACCAAAACACGTCATAAATAGTGACACGATCACGCGCAAATTACGCGCAGTCATTTTGACCGCTCATGGTCACGGTCGTTTTAGGAAGATCCTTATAAAAAAAAATTTGTGCAATTGATCTAAAACGCATTTTAATGCCGATATGTGTAATTTTAGGGGCATTCAGGGAGCGGCAGGTCTAGAAGACATGAAATTAGCAGCTGAGACCCGAAGTTACCATGGTAATAAATATAACGTTATATTACTCGAGAGGAGTTCGGGCTTTCCCATTGACTGTCATACAACCAGTGACCCTTTGGTGGCAGCATCTAGCGGCCATTAGGGGGGGCTGCATATTGAGACACGTGACGGGTACCGCTTGACTGAAAGGAGGTCGAGCAGAGGAGAGCTCTTTCTAGAAAAACAAAAAATGCTTTCTTATGAAAAAAATATAAAGCGGCAAAGACCAAGACCCAACATCGAAGCAGGAGATAACAGAAGATCACCTTACATGTCCATGTTTACACTGAGCGCACACACACACACACACACACACACACACACACACACACACACACACACACACACACACACACACACACAGGTGGAGCCCCTCATCCATCCTTCCTAACAGTTTCCACCTTCTCGCCGGGCTTAAAGAGTTAGTGTGTTGTTTCAGGCAGGCCGACCGTTTGTTTCATCCCTCCGGAGCAGAGGAGTCTAATGTCGGTTGTCCTGCGCGCCGTACCAAAACCTTACTTCTAAAGCCCCGTCTCCTTGAAATTATCTGTCTGATCTGGACGTCGCCATTTCCATCCCAACAGCCAGCGCAGGAAAAATGTGAGAGGGGCCTTTTTAGGGCCTCTCTCTCTCTCTCTCTCTCTCTCTCTCTCTCTCTCTCTCTCTCTCTCTCTCTCTCTCTCTCTCTCTCTCTCTCTCTCTCTCTCTCTCTCTCTCTCTCTCTCTCTCTCTCTCTGTCTGTCTCTTTCTGTGTGTGTGTTTCTGTCTCGCTCTCTCTCTTTGTGTCTGCCTCACACTCCTTCTCTCTCTTTCTGTCTGTCTCTCTCTCATTCTGTCTGCTGTCTGTCTCACTCTCTCTTTGTCTGTCTCTTTCTGTCTGTCATTCTCTTTCTCTTTGTCTGTCTGCCTGTCTCTCTCTCTGTCTGTCTCTCTCTCTCTCTCTCTGTCTGTCTGTCTGCCTGTCTCTGTCTCTCTCTCTGATCTCTCTGTCTGTCTGTCTGTCTGTCTGTCTGTCTGTCTCTTTCTGTCTGTCATTCTCTTTCGCTTTGTCTGTCTGCCTGTCTCTCTCTCTCTCTCTCTCTCTCTCTCTCTCTCTCTCTCTCTCTCTCTCTCTCTCTCTCTGTCTGTCTGTCTGTCTGTCTGTCTGTCTCTCAATTCAATTCAATTATTCAATATGTGCTTTATTGGCATGACATACATTTGTGTACATATTGCCAAAGCATGTAAAACAACAACACAATACAACAATGATTATAATAATAACAACAACAACAACAATGATTATGATATTAAATAACAACAGTAGCAATAGGTGCCGTCACCCACTGTCTCTCAGGTTGTGGCAAGATAATATAAATCTTGCTGCAGTGCTCGCCGCTGGCCCCCCTCCCAGGACCACCCGCAGCTTACCTCGTCCATTTCCTGCTACTCTGGAATCACATGTTCCAGCTCCTTGACAAAAGCCCGGCGCTGTTTTTCAAATTTGTCACATTTAAGGAGGAAGTGCCCCTCTGTCTCCACCTCATCTGTCATGCACTGACCACATGTTCGATGCTCTTTTGGCAACCACGTCTTTTTGTGTCTCCCCTTTTCAATGGCTAGGCTGTGGTCACTGAGCCTGTATTTGATGAGGATCTGTCGCTGCTTCCTGTCTCTGACAGTTAAGAGGTATTCTTCCAAATCATAGTTTGTTTTTAGGGCCCGATAGACTTCTAGTTTGTTTTGAGTTTTGATTTCAGCATTCCAATGTTTCAGATAATTGTTCTTGCTTTGTTTTATAGCCTGATTTATCCTCATGTTGGTTTGTTTTATAGCCTGATTTAGTATCGTAATCTTTGTTTGGGATGCAGTGCTGGCCTGAGGTTGGTTGGTCTTAGTATTTGTTAAAGGGTTAGTGAGTCTCAGAGCCATCTGCTTCAGGGGACTCTTTTTGGGGTTCAGCTCTTGAGTTTTCAGAGCTTTAAAGTGCAACGTATTTGTTGGGCTTGTATTGAAGTGCATCCAGAAATTTAGAGATCTTTTTTGTACATTTATCAATAATGGAAACCGGCCTAATTCTGTCTCTCTCTCATTCTGTCTGTTGTCTGTCTCACCCTCTCTTTGTCTGTCTCTTTCTGTCTGTCATTCTCTTTCTCTTTGTCTGTCTGCCTGTCTCTGTCTCTCTCTCTGGTCTCTCTCTCTCTCTCTGTAAACATGGCGCTTATTTAAGGGATGTGTTTGATATCAGATCATTGCCCCTACACCGACCATAAATGTGCATTGATGTGTATTGATTCAGGGGACATATCTACAGTGCGCTGACATGGGGACCCACATGGCACAGGGCCCACCGCGCCTCAGCGAGCATGCAAAGGGACATTACGTGAATTACGGTATCGACCAACTATGTGCTGTGAGGAGCTGGTTGTGTTAGGGTTTTGTATCAACTCATAACTACATGAGAGGATGAACACGTGACTTATCATATAGTGTGCTGTGCTACATGTACATTTGCATATTGTACACACACACACACACCCATATATATATATATATATATATATATATATATTGCATTGATATTGTCTCTATGATTTGATCGATCGATGATCCTCGTACCATTTGCACTATACCGGCTTTTTGCACACTGAACTTATTGTACGGATAAACACGTCTTTATTTATTGTGGTTTCGTGGTTTAGCTTTGAACCCGTGGTACATTCTGAGGGCCGACAGACCTCTTTTCGTTGTTTGTACTTGTACATCCCATAATGACAACATATTTGAATTGCGTGAAATTGAATTCAAATCAATGGTACAGCGGTGACATTCTTTAGAAGACATGTTGGATTACTTTGTGCCACGGGTATGAGGAGGCCTTGGAGAGCGATGCTGCTGTAGTTCGATGTCAGGTATCCTCAGTGGGGATGTTTCCATCCAACTGTCTGGTGAATTTATGCGATCATTTCTAGGTTCGCAAACAATAAAATGTGAATTAGGTGCATTTCCACCCATCCATCCATCCATCCATCCATCCGTTATCCAAACCGCTTATCCTTATTCAGGGTTGCAGGGATGCTGGAGCCTATCCCAGCAGTCATTGGGCAGCAGGCAGGGAGACACCCTGGACAGGCTTACAGGCCATCACAGGGCACGTACGCATGCACGCACACACACACACACACACAATGTAATATTAGTATAGAATATAATGTATAAGCATAAGTAAAATTATAAATTATTCAGCCATAACAAAACTCTGTCTAGTTGTGACATACCTTGTCGTGCATACATACTTACTTACCTCCAATATTCTATAGTCAATATATTTCTTTTGTTTTTTTTTTGTTTTTTTTTTGTCTTCTTTTTTGAAGTGATATATGCAAGTGCTCGCTGTGAACCGGAGTCAATATATGCAGAAGCACACTTGGCCAATAAAGTTGATTGTGATTCTGACCTTTGTTTGTTCTGTCTACCATGAGTGAAAGCCTTGCCACCAGTCGACATGCAGCGGGTCTGGGTTTCCTGAAGGGACAGCAGTTCTGTGCTGTGGACTCGTTTCTAGGGAGAAGCATTGACTAGAACTCAACCACATGATCTGAAGACAAAAAAGGAGAACAAAAAGGTTTTAAAAAGGAATGAAATTACTGAAAATAAAACTTCTTGTTCACGCCGTCCTACACCAAGAGGGTTAAACTCGGCAATAAACAAATGATGGTGCGTTTCCATCAGATCCATGTGAGCAAATAAAACCCTGAGCGTAGTTTTACACGTCATGTGTCCATACTTTGACACCCAGCAGAATTATGAAGCAGTTAAGATTATTTTTTGGGTGGGGGGGGGGGTTCCCCCTTTTTCTCCCCAATTGTACCCCAGCCAATTACCCCACTCTTCCGTGTCGTCCCGGTCGCTGCTCCACCCCCTCTGCCGATCCGGGGAGTGCTGCAGACTACCACGTGCCTCAGATTTGGTTGTGGCTTGATGGGGTAAAGCCACGGACGGAAGTGACGCAAAACCTCGCCGGGCGTATTGCGTTGCTATGCCGATAGCTAGCCTAGCTAACCTCCTGAGAGACATGGCGGCAAATCCAGAAGAAGCCCTTTTCACCTGACAGTGAGGAGTTTCCCCAGGGGGACGTAGTGTGTTGGAGGATCACGCTATTCCCTCCAGTTCCCCTTGAACAGGCGCCCCGACCGACCAGAGGAGGCGCTAGTGCAGCGACCAGGACACATACCCACATCCGGCTTCCCACTCGCAGACACGGCCATTGTGTCTGTAGGGACGCCCGACCAAGCCGGAGGTAACACGGGGATTCGAACCGGCGATCCCCGTGTTGGTAGGCAACGGAATCGACCGCCACGCCACCGGGACGCCCATGGAGCAGTTTTTTATTCGACAAAAACATTTCCCTCATTCACTTTAACCTGATAAAACCAAGGACCACCTCAAGTGAGCTGAAAAGCTTTGTTGTTGTTGCAGTATTGAGTTTTAGTGAATTTTGCCGTTTCCCAACAGCTTTTCTGATTATGTGCATAAAAAGTGTTCGATGGAAACACGGCTCGTGTCATTGGCACCGAAGACTCTGTGACGTCTCAGCCGTGTCACAAGGCAGAAATACCACAACAGAACAACTGCCGAGCAACAAAGCCTCTCCGTATGAGAACGATGCCAAGATAAAGCAGGCCAAGTCAGAGAGGCCCAGTTTGAAGCGGGGGATTATAGCGTGGAAGCTTCACCAACAGAGCTCACGGAAGAAAAACACACATAAGGCGGAGGAGTCGTCTGGCCAGCCGTCATCCAGAGGAAACATGGACTTGTAAGGAGCTCGCGGGCCTTCCTGCAGGTGATGGTGATCGCTGAGACCGGACGCACGGGAGCGGCCAACTTCCCCTTTGGGATGCCAGATGAAACTCCACCATGCCCAAAAAATGAAAAATTAAAAAAAATTGCATCTGAAAATTTTCCCCCGTTTTACATTGGTCATTTTCTTTATTTAGACATCCTATTTCTGCATTGATAGCCTTATTTAGATGAAAGCAAACAGCAGGTTTGGCAGAACAGCATCTAAACGAGGACTATAAAACCAGACTGGCTGTTGAACGGGTCTAAATATGTGTACTGATTACACTGCAAAAATACCTAGAGCTTTCCCGACCGCTGGAGGGGTGGTACGATGGTGTGACTCTAGAACAGCGTTTCCCAACCCAGTCCTCCAGGACCCCCTATCCTGCAGATTTTCATTGTAACCCCGCATAGGCAGTCCTGCTTGTACTTACTCAACCAATCAGCTCACAGCACTTCATTATGCAAGGTGTGCAACAGCTGACCCAATTCATCGCTGATTGGTTGAATAACTACAAACGGGTACCTATTCAGGGTTGCAAAGAAACTCTGCAGGATAGGGGGTCCTTGAGGACTGGGTTGGGAAACACTGCTCTAGAAGAACAGAGAACTGGATGTGCCAAACTGGGCTGGAGCGCAACGTAGCACTGACATAGCGGCCCTGAAGAAATTACAAATGGTCTTCTAAAACGGGGACCTCCGACATTTTCCAAAAAAGGGTCCTGACACCGTGGGAGACCAAGACATTGCAACACAAGATAACCCCACCTACAGAATCTGGGGTAGCCATTTTATTTTATTCTATTTTATTTTTGTTTTGTGTGCAGCTAGTTCCCAGCGCTCAACCAGAATCCTCTAGTGAGCTGTAAGAGCTGGGATGATGGTATAGGTCCGGGGGCACGCTGGGGGACTGCACAGTGGAATGAGAAATGAAAGTGGATGTTGTCATGGACACACACACACACACACACACACACACACACACACACACACACACACACACACACACACACACACACACACACACGGCCCTTTAAGCTTATAAATGCCTTGTAAGACACTTTCTAATTTAGCATTATTTCACTTACACAGCAGCAGCTACATTCATTAATTGATTTCACCACTTTCTCTCCTCACTCTGGGTACCTCTCAGCATCATTATATTAATTTCTGTGTGTGTGTGTGTGTGTGTGTGTGTGTGTGTGTGTGTGTGTGTGTGTGTGTGTGTGTGAGTGCATGCGTACAAGTGTAATCCCTCAGCTGTTGACTGTTTCTCGCTCTCTCTCTCTCTCTCTCTCTCTCTCTCTCTCTCTCTCTCTCTCTCTCTCTCTCTCCTCTCTCTCTCTCTCTCCTCTCTCCCTCTCTCTCTCTCTCTCTCTCTCTCTCTCTCTCTCTCTCTCTCCTCTCTCTCTCTCTCTCTCTCTCTCTCTCTCTCTCTCTCTTGCTCTCTCACGTCATGGTCATCCCTTCAGAGCACTGCAGGAGTGTCATGACGTCAGTAAGGGTCATTATCCGGAGACATGACCTGACTGCCGGATGAAACACACCGTGTTAGTAAAGCAAACTGATAAATCTCCACTCAGACACAGAGGGATGGAGCACTCTAGCTCCGCTCGTTTTTGACAAGGTTTAACGCTCTCTGAGAGATGCTGTAAATCAGAGCCAGAAACTGTCTGTGGGTGTTGGCCTCTACCAAACAGGAGAGGAGAGGAGAGGAGAGGAGAGGAAGAGAAGAGAAGAGAAGAGAAGAGAAGAGAAGAGAAGAGAAGAGAAGAGAAGAGAAGAGAAGAGAAGAGAAGAGAAGAGAAGAGAAGAGAAGAGAGGAGGGGAGAGGAGGGGAGGGGAGGGGGAGGGGAGAGGAGAAGAGAAGAGAAGAGAAGAGAAGAGAAGAGAAGAGAAGAGAAAGAGAAGAGAAGAGAAGAGGAGAGGAGAGGAGAGGAGAGGAGAGGAGAGGAGAGGAGAGAGACATATTCATGAATATACTGATTTCTCAAATGACAGACAAGCCATAAAAGGACAATGTACAGATGCTTAACCTTATCTCTGTCTATTTGTGACAAAGATAGCCACATGAAAAAGACTTACAATTGTTCCTGATTGTTTTATCTGGCCGCCAAGTGATATATCATGACTAAATTAAAAAAAAAAAACAAAAACAAACAAGTAAATACAGCCTAGCAGGGTTTCTAATATGCTAATCTACTCTGAAGAAGCCATTCAAGTACTACATTTTCATTGTCTTGGCTAAGCTAACGTTTCCAATTATGTAAATGACATTAGCACCGAGGGTTTTATGATAGTAATAATAATAATAATAGTACATTGGATTTAAAGTGCATTTCAGGAAACCCAAGGACACTGTACAGTAGTACAGAACAACAATAAAGAGTGTCTTTATGCATGTTCAGTAATCCAGGTAATAAAGTCACAAAGCTGAATCGGTTCATCAGGCACAACGTTTATTGAGAGAGAAACGTTTCATCGCTCATCTAGTGACCTCTTCAGTCTCAACTGACTGCAGGTCAGTGATGAAACGGTTCTATCGATAAACGTTGTGTCCAACTTTGTGATTTTTTTTTTTACGTGAATTATTGAGCATGCATAAAGACATTTTGACTCGTTTCAGTGAGGACTTGCCTTAAACTTGTACATGAGTTCGGGTAGACTATGGGAACCACCTGCGATTCAGCCTCAGATGCAGACAGAGCAGATTATGCCTAAGAGCCTGCAAATGAAATCTTCAGTCAAGGGGCCACCGAGCTAACAAGATCCTCCAGAAGACACAGAGCCAGCCGTTGAACGAACGGCTGAGACAAACTAATTTTACCGTCGACGCTTTGAAAGTCCAAAAGGAGCAGATCCAACAGAGACTCACGTCGTGTCTAGATGAGACCACTTTCCAACGTGTGATTGAGTTCACAGCAAAGGTTCGTCTAGCTCAACGCGAAAAGGCGAAAACCAGGCAGCAAAAGAAGTTCAACCTACTTGCCATAGGCCAGAGACATCGGCATACCATGGACCACGGGCCCGAACTGCAGACACAGAGACGGTTGCCAGACACACACCGGTGATGTGGACAAGTGGGGGGAAGAATCTGTCCGACAGACAATTCACCCAGGCGGAGAAAGACATCATTTTTAAGAGGCTGAATTTTGCTGTCATGCTGAGGGAAATCCCGCTAGTGGAACTGACCACAGCCACGGAATCAGCGATCTATCTGTAGCAACAACATCAGGGTTGATTGATTGGCCCGGACGCAGAGCAAACTGCGGACAAAAGTTTCAGCCTGTCTCAACAATGCAAAAGCACCGCCATCCAACATCAGGAGAGACGAGAGGAAAGCTCTCGTGACTCACAGTATGGACAATAACATCATCCTTCCGGCAGACAAAGGCAGATGCACTGTTGTATTAAACCAGACAGACTATCATGAGAACGTTATGATGTTACTTAGCAACATAAATACTTATGAGCCCCTGAAACGAGATTCAAGCAGTGGTTACCTCCAAAAGAAGGCGCCAGGAGACATCCTAATCAGATGCCCGAACCACCTCAGCTGGCTCCTTTCGACACGAAGGAGCAGCAGCTCTACTCCGAGCTCCCTTCGGATGTTCAAACTCCTCACCCTATCTCTAAGGCTGAGCCTGGACACCTTATGGAGTAAACTCATTTCAGCCGCTTGTATCCGTGATCTCACCTTTTCGGTCACTACCCAAAGCTCATCAGCATAGGTGAGGGGTTGGAACAAAGATTGACTGGTAAATTGAGAGCTTTGCCTTCCAGCTCAGCTCCCTCTTCACCAAAATGATCCAGTACAACGTCTGCGTTACTGCTGATGCTGCACCAATCTGCCTGTCAATCTCTCGCTCCATCCTACCCTCACTTGTGAACAAGACCCCGAGATACTTGAACTTTGTCAAATAACTCCCCTGGCTCACGTTTCCACAGGAAGGAGATAGGCGTAACACCAGCTTCCTTCAAACTCGTGTCGGCTGCTCTCGCCATTTTACACGCTGAAGCCTCGCATGGATTGCATTACCCTAAGGCCGCGAAGGAGGCGTAGGGAGAATGCTTTCGGTTGCTTGCTGCAGGCGCCCGGGTGGGCCAGAGGGGTCGCTGGAGAACGACGAGTCCCCGAACACTACACCGATCTACACCCACTATCCTTCGGGTAAGGGTGGCCTAATGAATGCCTTACCCCATGGACGCTCTGACCATGAGCGGTCACGGCGAGTCTGGGATACGAACCTCCCAGCCACATGACGAGCGGGCTGCAAGAACGGCGGGTTATTCCGCTCGGCCATCAGAGCGGCCCAGATGGATTTGATTTTTGCCTGAAAAACGTCCAGAGACATATTGCAGCATTGTACAGAGCCAATGATGGGGATGGTATTCAGGGGCCAACATAGCCCATTGATAGTGGAGAAGCGGGATCCAGGATTTCCTTGCTGTTATTAATGACATTAGCATAGTAAACTGATTTGGCCTGGGAGAGGGTATTCTTGCAGTCCTTGACATGCTCCCTGTAGGCCTCTAAGTAGACTGGAAGGACCAGATTTTTTTATAAAGCCTCTCCAGTTGGTGGCCAGCAGACTTCATCAAGCACAGCAAAGGGGTACCCAAGGAGCAGACAGACAGAAAGAGACAGTCCGATTTTTCAAAGGGGCAACAGAGTCAAGGCTGGAGGAGAGAGTGCGTCATAGTGAGACATCAACTCCTCAGTTGAGGTGATAAAAGAATCTGGATTATTTTGTGTTTGAAATATATTTCCTGGAACAGTTGTGCGGACTGATTTAATGTTCCTTTCTTCAATGTTTTGTTTTTGACACATCTTTGTTAGGGGAACAGCCACATTACACAGGATAGCACGATGGTCAGAGATGGTAAGATCCAGTCCACGCAGGTTGGAGGGGGCAACACCTGTCGAGTAGACAAGGTCCAGAACATGGCCTTTTACTATGTGTGGGAAATTTTACACACTGAGTGGTGCCAAAACAGTCAAGGAGAGACAGAAACTCAGCAGCAAATGCCCACCTGTTGGAGTCAACTTGGATGTGAAAAATCACCTAGCAGGAGCATAGTTGGTGAGATGGAACAAACAAGTGTAAGGACCTCTGAGAGAAATGTGGGAGGGCAAGAGACTAGGACTATTTGCAGAGGGTGAAGACCAACCAGCCCAAGGGCCAGATATTCAAAAGATCGGGTGCTGGGTGTAGAGAGGATCTTTGCCTTGAGGTTTGTTTGATAAATAATTGCAAGCCTCCATCCCAACCCACTGAGCGAGGCTTTTGAAGGTATACATAGCTTGGTGGAGTAGCTGGATTAATAGCAATAAAGTCATTGGTTGCTGCCAGGTGCGGGCATTTGGTTGCTGCCAACAAAAGCCAATGACTAAAAACTAACTGTGTCAGGGTGGCTCACCTGGTAGAGTGGTACCACATAAGGCTGAGTCCTTACAGCAGTGGTCTGGGTTCGAATCTGGCCCAGGCCCTTTGCTTCATGTCATCCCTTGTCTCTCTCTCTCTGATTATTGCTGTCAAATAAAGGTGGAAAATGCCAGTGAAATGATCTTTAAAAAAAACAACTAACTATCACCGACCATAAAATCCTTTGTGCTAATGTTGTTTGATGTCATTTCCACCACTGGAAAGGTAACTTAATAAAAAGAATGAGAATGTGGTTCTTAGAATAACTTATTAATCATCAGAAACCCAAAAGATTAAAGATTAGAAGCCCAAGCTAAACTAGACTGCAGTTTTTCTTCCCACCAACTGACATCATGATACATCTCTTGATGGTTGATAAGAAAAAAACAACAACAAAAAAACACTTTCACTTCTGGCCCAGAGACCCAGAAATGATGGGGTAATAACTGCAGGTATTTTTCAGATGTCGTTTCTGTTGTAGATAGACAGAGATACGGTTGAACTTTGACATATGATTCCTTTAAGTAAGTGAAGTGAATGATACAGATTTATTGCATTATTAGCAAACCATTCTACAGAGCAGCAACTCAAAACATGATGTGTTATGTTGTCCTCTCTGCGGACCAGGCTCATGATCACAGTGACTTTTATTGTGGAGGGTCCAGGGATTGACTGGAAATATACAGTGACCCTTGTGATGGGGTCTTGAGTCACAGTGTGAATAACAGTGGAGGCAGTGTGTGTGTGGAGGTTTATGAGCTGACTCCCGGTGGGTGACGTGAGGATCCGTCCACATTTTTGATTTATTAAAAGTTTGACTTGAACCAGGGCCCTAGTTCTCAAAATGCAATGCAATAACCATCTCTCTGTCTGTCTTTCCATTTGTCTCCATGTCCATTTCTCTCTATCTCACCCCTTGAACTCTCTCTCTTCATCTATTTCTCTTTTTCTCCGTCTCTCGCTACCTCATTCTATTTCTGTTTATCTTTCACCATCTCTCCATCACCTATGCGTCAACCCTGCCCTCTCTTCTTCACATCCTCATCCCTTTCACAAATTTTCTGTCCATATGATTTTAAAACATTTATCTTTTTAAATTCTATCTATCTATCTATCTATCTATCTATCTATCTATCTATCTATCTATCTATCTATCTATCTATCTATCTATCTATCTATCTATCTATCTATCTATCTATCTATCTATCTATCTATCTATCTATCTATCTATCTATCTATCTGTCTGTTTGTCTGTCTGTCTGTCTGTCTGTTTCCTCAGTGAGGCTGTATTTCATCCGGTGAAGTGACGGCTGGTATCATGTGGCAGAAACATAGCAGAAACAGACCGACTCTCCCCATGACAGCCAGTGGGCCAAAAAGGCCAAAAAAGGGGATAAGAGGGTTAGGAGAGGAGGGGAGAGGAAGACCGGATGGCAGAAAGAATAGAACTGAATGAGTCTTTAAGCCCAGGGGAGTGTTGAGAGGGGGACGGGAGAAAATGACAGGAGAAAAAAGGAGGAGAGGGAACTCTCTTATGTCATACAGTTCGAGTTTTTTTCCATCAAACATTTTTCCATCTTCAGTTGCGAAGGAAGAAGTCACTTGGATGAGTGATGAAACATTTCTACCACTAACTGTTGCATCCAGATGAACTGATCAACTTTCTGGGATTTCCTTACCTGGATTAATGAGCATGCGTAAAGACATTTCCATCATTCATATGCCTTCGGAGGTTTTCCGGGCATGTCCAACTGGGAGGAGACCCCGGGGTAGACCCAGAACTCATTAGAGGGACTACATGTCCAATCTGGCCTGGGAATGCCTTGGGATCCCCCAGGAGGAGCTGGAGGGCGTTGCTGGGAAGAGGGACATCTGGAGTGCCCTACTTAGCTTGCTGCCACCACGACCCGACCCCGGAGAAGCAGCTGATGATGAGATGATATGAGATGAGATGAGATATCAGTTATGATGTCATTTTGCTTCATTTTGGAGATTTTGGATGTGGGACCACTCACTGCTGGACTCATCTTTACAACGGTATCTTATGGGACAAGTGGACAGGAGTGTCAGACATGTTTCAATAAGTCAATTTTAACCCATTTATCTAAACCAGGTATTTGGAAGTGCAGGTTAAAAGTTATCATGTGAGATGTCCAATATGATCAATGGTGGATGCAGAAAGTAGAAGCCTATACTTACCGTAGGTAGTAGTAACCATCCATAAACTAGCCGGCCAGCACCATAGAGAAGTCATAGAGAATGGACAGTCATGGACATAGTCTGACTGACACGGTAAGGGAGTTTGTTGTTTGAAGACTCTGTTTTGTTGTTATTTTATTGCTATTGTTGCTGCAGTGTTGAAGAGCTGAAACTCAAGAATTTTACTCTCTTATATTTTTAGAATGAGACGTAACAATAAAGACTCTTGAATCACTTGTCCCATAAGACACCACTGTAAAGCGGAGTCCATCGGTGGTCCATGTCCAACATCTACTGAATGAAGTCGATGAATAAAATGAGATCATAACTGATATGTATGATGGAAAACACTATGAAAATAAGACCCAGGTTGTAAAAAAAATAAAAATTATCCTTTAACACAACCTGTTGTGAGTGTCTTCTGCTCACAAGACTCATAAAATTCTATATTACCAGCTGTAAAACAGGCCTCTGGGGGTCTTCTGTAAACCTTAAACTCCCTCGCGGATCCCACAGCGCTCAGAATGAGTTCAGTAACGTTACTGTTTGGTCTTGACGAGACTGTGGAACGTTAACGTAGTCTTCATATCAAACTAATCAAAAAGACTTAGAAATGAATAAATATTGAAATGAATTGGGGACTGGCTGCACTAGAATATTTCCCAGCAAAAGACGAGGCCTTCAACAGCCACTCCTAGCAGACACAGTTCAGCTCATTTAAAGACGAGTGCAAAACTCAGCTGTCACCAGTTCCTCTCTTTACAGGTCTATAGCGAGCCAGCTCGCCTTCCTTATGGTTCACTGTAGTTATGCATGACGGAATTAAAATAATAATAATAATAATAAAATTAAAAGAGCACCATAAACGTGTACACGCTTTTGCCAGTTATTCTGGGAAACTCTGACATCTAGTGACAAAAAGCAGCGATGATATGGATTCTGTACTGCAGAGCGGCTTTTGATTATGGTATCGTGGGTTACGTTTTTCACCCTTTTTACCTTGAATATTCACTTGAATTGTTTGTTTTGTTCACTTTGGCTTTTAGAAACAGAATCAAGATTGCTTTAAACACAAATTGGAAAAGTACAAATTAATGTTCCTTATGAAGTCACTGTAGACCCACTGACTTGACTAATAGTGCCACAGTGCATACTGATACACATGGTACACGGACAACAGACTAACATAGTACCACAATACATGCCTATACACATGGAACACAGACAACAGTACCTCTAACAGACTAACATAGTACCACAGTACATACTGATACACGTGGTACACAGACAACCTCTAACAGACCAACATAGTACCACAGTACATACTGATACACGTGGTACACAGACAACCTCTAACAGACCAACATAGTACCACAGTACATACTGATACACATGGTACACAGACAACAGTACCTCTAACAGACTAACATAGTACCACAGTACATACTGATACACATGGTACACAGACAACCTCTAACAGACCAACATAGTACCACAGTACATACTGATACACATGGTACACAGACAACAGTACCTCTAACAGACCGAAATAGTACCACAGTACACACTGATACAAATGGAACACAGACAACAGTACCTCTAACAGACTAACATAGTACCACAGTACACACTGATACACATGGTACACAGACAACAGTACCTCTAACAGACTAACATAGTACCACAGTACATACTGATACACATGGTACACAGACAACAGTACCTCTAACAGACCAACATAGTACCACAGTACACACTGATACACATGGTACACAGACAACAGTACCTCTAACAGACCGAAATAGTACCACAGTACACACTGATACAAATGGAACACAGACAACAGTACCTCTAACAGACTAACATAGTACCACAGTACACACTGATACACATGGTACACAGACAACAGTACCTCTAACAGACTAACATAGTACCACAGTACACACTGATACACATGGTACACAGACAACAGTACCTCTTAACAGACTAACATAGTACCACAGTACACACTGATACACATGGTACACAGACAACAGTACCTCTAACAGACTAACAAAGTACCACAGTACACACTGATACACATGGAACACAGACAACAGTACCTCTTAACAGACCAACATAGTACCCACAGTACACACTGATACACATGGTACACAGACAACAGTACCTCTAACAGACTAACAAAGTACCACAGTACACACTGATACACATGGAACACAGACAACAGTACCTCTTAACAGACCAACATAGTACCACAGCACATACTAACTGCTGCGTAGCTGTGGGTGGGCCTTGGTGGGTCTGAGCCCACCCATTTGGCACCCAGGCCCACCCAAGCAGAAGGCTTCCTTTTTTTTGCTGGATCGTCCAGTGAATAGCAGTCAGTGAAGACTGTTTAAATTATCGGACTACGTGACCAATAAAAATAAAACAGTTCTTGTTCTCTTGTTTACCATATGATGATGATAGGTCAGATGCTTTGAGTGGCAGTGCGTTTCGCAAATGCCAGATAGTGAGCAGCCCCTCCTCTTTCACTCTGCGTACAGAGTGCTCTGACCAATGGGGGCCGTGACCCCCCAGGCCCCCACGTGGCCACGCCCCTGTGTGTGTGTGTGTGTGTGTGTGTGTGTGTGTGTGTGTGTGTGTGTGTGTGTGTGTGTGAGTGTGTGTGTGTGTGTGTGTGTGTGTGTGTGTGTGTGTGTGTGTGTGTGTGTGTGTGCTCATGCCCAGGACAACTGGCCATAAGGCGCATAACACCTGCTCCATTTGTGCACGACAAAACAGCTCTCTTCTCCCACACACTGTTTAATCCAAATATAGGCTAATTAAAAGGGTAGCCCCACCACCAAAATTCAGTCATATTAGACACATGCTATCATTCCCAAATCCCAACTTTAATGCTGTGAAGTTGTCCATGGAAGATTGATAACCAACTCATTATTTAATGACCTGAACATACTATACATCAGATTCACATGGGGGGAAAAAATACATACTGGGACCTTAAACAGCCCAAACATAGGCAGTGTGCACATAAACCTCTTTTCTAGTCTGGACCTCATTCCTGACCAGGCTTACATGGGTCCCCCTGCTCCAGCGGTGCTATTACGGCATCCGGTGTCGTGCTCTCTGAGGGCTGACGGAGCGGGGGCGGGAGCTGTCGGAGTTGGGCCCTCTCTTGTCCCAGAGCCCAGGAAAACTGACCCAGTGTTCCCCCCCGGTGTCGGTGGCCCTTTATGTACCTCTATCCATCCCATGGTTAATGATGCTGTTGAGTCTGTCATCTGTGTGTGTGTGTGTGTGTGTGTGTGTGTGTGTGTGTGTGTGTGTGTGTGTGTGTGTGTGTGTGTGTGTGTGTGTGTGTGTGTGTGTGTGTGAGAGAGAGAGCATGTGGCGACCTTGCCAGGCTATGTGATGCTGCTACCATTCGTCTTGGTGCCTGTTACATTTCCTCTGATGATGTATAAGGCTTGTATAATTAAACTGTGGTGCATTCAGGCAAGTATAGTTGTAATGGCCTATTTTGGTCAACATTTGCATTTCAGAACCTATTAAGTATGATTGGTCTTGGCTGGCTAGGTCCACCTGATTTTCTTTGTGCCCACCCACACTGTGATTTTTGCCTACGCTATAGCATACTAATACAAATAATACACAGATAACAGGGCCTCACGTTGAGCCTTTTCTTTCCTATCTAAATTTCAACAAACAAGTGCAAGTGTACTTTTTTGTTCCCTTTGACTCTCTCTGACACACAAACACACAAAGTAACACCAACTTGTTTTTACCAGTGTCTGCGCTTGATTCTGACTCAGCTGCTCCTTCTGGTGTAGCGGTGCACAGAATGATGTCACACAGGCTCAATCTGGTGCTGCACATTTAATTAAAGTTTCTGCGAAATGCAAGAATATGTATTCAGATTCCGATCGCTACACAGCGTTTTCTGCTTCCATCTTATACACAGATACTCTCATTTTCTGACGAACTCAAGATAAACAACAACAAAATATCACAAATGCACATAAATAAAATAATTACACCACCTCTCATACTCCCGAGGACTGAGTCAGTTCTTTCGAGGGGTAACATGTCTCATCGCGAGACACCCTAGACAGGCCGCCAGGCCATCACAGGGCTGACACACACACGTAATTATTATATTATCAAATTAATTAAATTATAAAGTCCACTTTTTTAATTATCTTAATGTTGGCAATTGGTGATGAAATTACACCCAACAATGTACCCTATGGCAGTGGTTCTCAACCTTTTTGGGGTCCTGGACCCCCTGCGTATTTTTGATCTACCCTGAGGACCCCTCCAGCTGATCTTGGGGGAGGGGGGTTGCAATTTGATAGAAACAGTAGAAACTGCATTTTAAATTGCATTATAGCATTTGTTCACTCTTTGGGGCAAAAATAAGAGCTTTCAGTTGTAACTTAGATATAGTTAACAAAACAGAATTCTTATGCAGTAACTTTCAG